>NC_135824.1:33510151-33701439 GCF_964213995.1 Mustelus asterias
AGTAAGTAGTCTTACAACACCAGGTTAAAGTCCAACAGGTTTATTTGGTAGCACGAGCTTTCGGAATGCTGCCCCTTCATCAGGTGACTCACCTGATGAAGGGGCAATGCTCCGAAAGCTCGTGCTACCAAATAAACCTGTTGGACTTTAACCTTGTGTTGTGAGACTACTTACTGTACTTACCCCAGTCCAACGCAGGCATCTCCACATCATTTCTTCCAAGTAAACTTTGCTCACACAGACCTGGGTATAAGTTTTGTTATATTAGCGATCAAAGTGCATCTGGCTAACAATATCGCCGGTATTTTATGACCTCGCTTGGGCGAGGCTCATAAAATCCCACCTGAGGACAATGGAGAATTCCATTCTGCAAGCCTCAGCCGCTCCGATTCCGGATTGGGGGGGGGGGGGGGGGGGGGCGCACCGGTAAAATTCCAGCCTACATCTTTATTAAGCTGTAACTTCCCTCCCTCAACCTATTTTTTTTCTGGCCGTCCAAAGAAATGGTTTTGCAATGCAGGATATTGATCTGAAATAGTTTCATGGCACACAACTTTGACTCTTTACGAAGCTGATCTTTGTATCTCCAGGTGGGTTACGACTGCAGTGTCTGTGTGTTCGGTCTCGTGCGGGAAAGGAATCCGTCAGCAACGGGTGACGTGTGAGCAGCAAACAGCCCGAGGAACAGTCAGAATGTTACCCCCAGCGTTTTGCGCAGAGGCAGCAGAACAACCCCCTGAAGTCGAGGGTTGCCTATTGCAGCCTTGTGTGGGATGGAGGAGTCCAGCATGGGGAGAGGTAATGATATCGTTCTCTGCTGGGAATGATTTGGTATTCTTTGATGTGAATGATGACCGTGATGAAGAAGTAGAAGTTTTGTTGAGGCCAGATTTTTAGTGCACTGGTTAAAGCTCTTGTGTAAAATTCCTGTGCTGACCTCACTACATGTTTTATTTTTTTTTTAAACTCAGCTAGGAATTTTACTCAAGTGGTTTTACCACTGAGTGGAGGATAGCCAAATTCCAATCTAAATGAATCTTCCCCATAGTATTTAATGACATAGGTAAAAAAATGTCAGCCAATTATAACACATCTCAGGTCATATTTCCTGCAGCACTGTTTTGGGATTACAGATATGCAGTCTCCCTCAGCAGGTGACAAACTACCTGTAATTCAACAACTCTGGGTAATTCTTTGTCTTCATCATCTGTGCTGTAAGCAAGCACCCCTCGAGTCATTCACAGAAAAACTATCAAATGTCGAAGGTTTCCTGCATGCTGTAGAACATGCCGGAATCTCCTTTCATTAGGTTAATCAGAGGGAGGATCAAGTGGATTCTGTTACTGGCATGCAACTCTCTCTGATGCATTTTAGCTCCATGCAGTTCTTGCATCAAAGCCCGGGTAGTGAAGATGGAAATTGATTCCATCCTCTCGTCAACAGGGTGACTACTTTCCTGGAAATTGCCTTTGGATTTGCATCAATATGGACTGATCAACTTGTTTTTATTCATTTGTGGGAAATGGGCGTCGCTGGCTGACCAGCATTTAAAGCCCGTCCCTAGTTACCCTTGAGAAGGTGGTGATGCGACCTGATAGAAGTCTACAAGATTATGAGGGGCCAGAGTGGATAATCAGGAGCTTTTTCCGAGGATGGAAGAGTCAATTACTAGGGGGCATAGGTTTAAGGTACGAGTGGCAAAGTTTAAAGGAGATGTATGAGGCAAGTTTTTTTACACACAGCGTGATGGGTGCCTGGAACTCACTGTCGAGTGGAAGCGGATACGATAGTGACTTTTCAGGGGCGTCTTGACAACTACATGAACAGGATGGGAATAGAGGGATATGGTCCCCAGAAGGGTAGGGGGTTTTAGTTCAGTCCGGCAGCATGGTCGGTGCGGGCTTGGAGGGCCGAAGGGCCTGTTCCTGTGCTGTAATTTTCTTTGTTCTTTGAGCTGTCTTTTTGAATCGCTGAATCAACTGAGTGGCTTGCTGGGCCACTTCAGAGGGCAGTTGAGAGTCAACCACATTGCTGTGGCTCAAGAGCCGCATGTAGTCCAGACCAGATGAGGATGGTAGATTTCCTTCCCCAAAGGACATTAGTGAATTGCGACTCCAGTTGGGCAGCAGTGCATTGTAACTGAGCCGATATTGAATCTCCTCCATTATCACCGACTAATCAAAGTCACAATGATCCCCTATTTGTGAACAAGAGGCCCAATTGATTTCCGACATAAAACAATGATGAGCAATGAGAGTACGACATTCTGTTTTTCCAAGCTGAATTGAAATGCAGGCATTCAGTAGGGTTTAAGAATACAAGGAAATAAATTGGCCATAACTTTATTCTGTCCGAACAGCTGTTGGCTAAGGCATCAGCTGTTGATATGTTGGTGTGAGAGAAAAACAGGCCGGAATTCTCCAGCCATTCACCCTGCACCTCCTCTGCTAGCTCAAATGGAGAATTTGACGCTCAGCCAAACACTGATCTGGTCAGGTCTGTCCTCCAGGATTCCGTACCTACAGACACCATTGTGAAAGGAAGACTTTTCGCCACTTACTGTGTCGGACTCAAAGCCAATGGACATGTTGTTTTGCTAGGAATAAAGTAATGCCAGCTGTTTATCCCATTGCTGTGCAGGGCCCTGGGTATCTTGGGAAAATTCCCAGCAGTTTGAACATTGAATAACAAAAGTGCAGAACAATGGGCATTAGAACGTTGGTCATTGACACAATTCAAATTGAGAACATTGAGTATTGGTCACTGACTGCTTAACACCTGGCTGCATTTAACTTAAGCTCTCTATGGACGTCACATTGGCACTGTGGTTAGCACTGCTGCCTCATAGCACCAGGGACCCGGGTTCGATTCCCAGCTTGGGTCATTGGCTTTGTGTGGAGTCTGCACGTTACCTCCTTGTTTCTGCATGGATTTCATCCGGGTGCTCCAGTTTCCATAGAACCATAGAACCCCCACAGTGCAGAAAGAGGCCATTCGGCCCATCGAGTCTGCACCGACAACAATCCCACCCAGGCCCTATCCCCATATCCCTACATATTTACCTGCTAATCCCTCGAACCTTCATATTTACCCGCTAATCCCTCTAATCTGCGCATCCCGGGACACTAAGGGGCAATTTAGCTTGGCCAATCAACCTAACCCGCACATCTTTGGACTGTGGGAGGAAACCGGAGCGCCCGGAGGAAACCCACGCAGACACGGGGAGAATCTGCAAACTCCGCACAGACAGTGACCCGAGCCGGGAATCGAACCCAGGTCCCTAGAGCTGTGAAGCAGCAGTGCTAACCACTGTGCTACCGTGCGTTTCCTCCCACGGTATGAAAGACGTACTGGTTAGGTGCATTGACCATGCTAAATTCTCCTGAACAGGCGCCGGAGGGTGGCAACTAGAGGGTTTTCACGGTAACTTCATTGCAGTGTTAATGTACAGTAAGAAGTCTCACAACATCAGGTTTAAGTCCAACAGGTTTATTTGGGATCACGAGCTTTCGTGCTGCTCCTTCATCAGGTGAGTGGACTCACCTGAGGAAGGAGCAGCGCTCTGAAAGCTCATGATTCCGTGTCAACCTGTTGGACTTTAACCTGGTGTTGTGAGACTTCTTCCTGTGCCCACCCCAGTCCAACGCCGGCATTTCCACATCAGTGTTAATGTAAGCCTACTTGTGACACTAATAAATAAACTCACACTCTTGCCTGTTTGTGATCATTGAGGCATGACATTAAATGCTGCGCATTACTGCAGATTTAGACTTAATGACCCCAAAGTGCTTATAAAACGTTTCTCTGAAGAAACGTCCTTTTAGCACGATTTTTACACAGTAACTAGTCTCATGGGACTGAGCCCTTCCCTTGCTGGAGAATCTTCCTTCTCATTGCACAGTGATTGGTTGAGGTTGGCAAATAAAATGTGACCTTAAGGTGCACTGAAAGTTTAAATGCCCTTCCTAAAGTTGAATGGGAAGATGCAGATAACAAATTCACACCAAGGAGACAAATAGAGCGAGGAAGTAAAAAGAGAAAGGATCTCTGGAAAAAGTAGAGTGAGCGGCAGGGATACATCCTGAAGTCCATGCTTATTTTGTTTAAATGATAAAGGAGAGCACAGGTTCCTAAAGCAACTACATGTGTAAAATTACAAGAGCTTCGATTTTGTATTGTGAATTTGACAGGTTACAGCACCATAAACCAAGATGATTACTTTTTATTATTCATTTGTGGGATATGGGCATCGCTGGCTGGCCAGCATTTATTGTCCATCCTTAGTTGCCCAAGGGGAGTGGAGAATCAACCACATTGCTTTGGTTCTGGAGTCACATGTAGGCCAGACCAGGTAAGGATGGCAGATTTCCTTCCCTAAAGGTCATTATTGAACCAGATGGGTTTTTCCGACAATGGTTTCACGGTCATCAGTAGATTCTTAATTGCAGATACTTTTTATTGACTTCAAATTCCACCATCTGCCGTAGTGGGATTTGAACCCGGGTCGTCAGGACATTCACTGAGTTGCTGGCTTGATGGTTTAGCGATAATACAGTGGAGCCCCGTTTTAACGCGATGGTTGGGGTCCGTAAAATGTGATTGCGAATGGTATCGGGGTCGCGCTAATTCACTAAACCGGAAATAGTTTTAAAAAAGGGTCCGTCGCGCAATCGCGTAATATCCGATTTCGCGCTAAATTGGGGCGCATAAAGTCGGGGCTCCACTGTACCACTAGGCCATCACCTTCCCAAATGCTAATAGGTATTACTAAATCCTATTGTACTGCAAAGACCAACTTCCTCCTGACTAGGAGCCGGCATCACTTTCAAAAGCAGCAACAATAAACATCTGTGTTTTGTTTGACAGTGCTCTGGTCGTTGTGTGGCTCACAATGTTGCTGTACAGCATCGTCACGTTGTCTGCCAGTATACAAACGGAACTTCAACTGCAGAAATCACCTGTGCCAAAATAAAGAGGTATTAATCCAATAAGGGAAGGCAGTTGTGTAATTTGTGACATTTCCATGGTCTAACATTGCCGATTTTGTGGCCAACTTAGAAAGAATCATAGAAACCCTACAGTGCAGAAACAGGCCATTCGGCCCATCACGTCTGCACCGACCACAATCCCACCCAGGCCCAACTCCCATATCCCTACACATTTACCCGCTAATCCCTCTAACCTATGCATCTCAGGACACTAAGGGGCAATTTTAGCACGGCCAATCAACCTAACCTGCACATCTTTGGACTGTGGGAGGAAACCGGAGCACCCGGAGGAAACCCACGCAGACACGAGAAGAATATGCAAACTCCACACAGACAGTGACCCAGCCGGGAATCGAACCCTGGAGCTGTGAAGCAGCAGTGCTGACCACTGTGCTACCGTGCCGCCCCTTATTGAAAGTTTTTGTGGATTGCATTGGATGGTTTTGATTCCCGATAATTAAATATCAGATAAGTATTTTACATGGTACATCAAACAGCAGCAATAAGTTTGTTTAAATTGAGCACTGCAATATCATTGAAAGTTATTTTCAGTACTTTCTTGAACATATACAAGGATATTGATATGTACCATTGAAATATACATTGACCGGGCTGCAAGGTGGCACAGTGGTTAGCGCTGCTGCCTCACAGTGCCAGGGGTCCAGGTTCAATTCGGTCCTTGTGGGACTGTGTGGAGTTTGCACATTCTCCCCGTGTCTGTGTGGGTTTCCTCCGGGTGCTTCGGTTTCCTCTCACACTCCAAAGGTGTGCAGGTTAGGTGGATTGGCTATGCTAAATTGCCGCATCGCATCCGAAGATGTGTAGGTTAGATGGGATTGGCCTTGGTAAATGTGTGGGGTACGGGGATAGGGCAGGGGAGGGGGCCTGAGTAAGATGCTCTGTCAGAGAGTGGGCACAGACTCGATGAGCTGAATGGCCTCTTCTGCACTGTCGTGGATTCTATAGATGTCATTCAGTGTATCTGCTCCCTCTGCTGGGGAAGTCATGCAGTTCCTTGGTTGGATGTGGCTGTCACAGTAGCACAGCACCGAAGTGCCATGTATCTTAACTATACGGACAAAGGTAAACTATTCCACCTCATCTTTCTTGAACTGTTTGCAGCCTTTGACAGGGTTGGCCACGCCATCCTCTTCCAACACCTCACCACTATCGTCTAGCTGGGTGGGACTGTTCTTGACTGCTTCCATTCAGATAAGATCATGTGCCTAATATCACTTGCAATATCTCTCTTTTGGTTGGTGCATCTTGATCTCTAGTATCCCACAAGGATCTATATATATATATATATATATGGGGCCCTCTGTCTCCCATCTACATGCTGACCTTTGGCAACATCATCACAATGTCAACACAGCATTAATTTCTGCATGTATGCAGATGACACACAACCCTACCTCACCAACACCTCTCCACTCCTTCACGCTTGATAAATTAACAGATTGCTTATTGGACATCCAATATTGGATGAGCTGAAATCTTCTCCAATTAAACATTGGGAAGAGTGCCATTTGAACCCAGATCCCCAGAGCATTACCCTGGCTTTCTGGATTACTAGTCCATGTTAAGCTTCAGTTGCAGTCCGGTAATAGAAGATGATACAAGTCCAGCTTCTTTGCAAACTCATATTATTCTCTTTTACAACTCCACATACACACACCCAGCACTCAGTGCCACCTGTAACCCCTTTATATATCCCGGTGAGTACTATTAAATAATTAACATACAAATTAGGTCGAAAGTGGAAGGTTGCAGTTAACCCATTCCCAACAGTCCAGTGGCAATACCACGACGCCACTCCCACAGCTCTGTCCATTTCTCCTGTGTAAAGAACAAACCAGTGGCACTGACGGTGAGGAATCTGCCAAAGCTCAGGCCCTGCATGTAGTCCCACGCGCTGATTGTGAAACAGCCGCACTGTCCGCCCACTCTCGCACCAATCATGAGTAATAAGGTGTTGTAATCCGCAGGCCTGTCTCTGCTAGACGATGTAAATCATATGGCTGTAATGTTGAATGGAGAGCGGGGCCATGGAGACAGTGTGCAGCAACATGCGGCAGTGGTTTCCAGTCTCGACGGGTAACTTGTGTTCATAAGAAAAATAACAAGGTTGTGGCTGATCAGTACTGTGGGTGGAGGAAGCGACCAATCACATGGCAGCGCTGCAATCTAACCTCCTGTGACAGTAAGTACATTTCTGCCTTGCTTAATATCAAAAAACAACACTTCTCACAACAAAATAAATATTTGACTTCAAACCTCGTGCAATAGTAAAAAGTGTTGCTTCCAACCTACCTCGCATAAGATAGTGAACTCTCTGTCGGGATCTCATTACAATCGGTGCTGAGACTATGGCAAATGAAAAAGCCAATCATGTTTCCGTTCCTTCACCCCAATAATGTGTCAGTTATTTAGATTTGGATGCGTTGCTTTCAGCTTCTGAAGGAGAGTGTACGGATACGACGCGCTACTGTGCCCTTGTGAAACGCCTACGGCTGTGCCATCTGAACACCTACAAGCAGAGGTGCTGCGATTCCTGCAGAATGCTGTAACTAATCCACGCCACTGTTCACTGGATCAATCTGTAACAGACAGTGAGGCGATTTATACAGAACTCCACATCGGTGAACTGACTGCAGTCGAACCTAGTGCAAGTCGAACCAGAAAGACATTTTCATATTGTTGTAAATCTGCTTGTACATACAGAAATGCACAAAAAGGTTTCCTCGCTGACCCTTATGTTAGTCAAATATGTACCAGCTGATCCTTAAAGCAAGAGCTTCTCGACAGTTCTGCTTTTCAATCTAATATGGATTTGTTGTGCTTTAGTGTCCATATTTTTTTCTAAGTTACAAGGGAGATGTGTTTAAAGTTGCATCACGGAAGTTAGTATGTGGATTATTTACTTCCACCTGGGACTAAAACCTTTTCTGAATGTCTGAGTGGACTGATGTTTCACAAACTTACAGCGAGGATCAGAAAAAGCTTTCAACCCAGGTGAGTTTTTGATCAGAGTCTTTATCCCATTCTATTACTGTAACCCACTTCCATTTCACAGCTGGTTAAAAATTGTTTGGATAAGTAGACAGAAACAAACGCGAGAGAATGAAGCACTCAGTAGTTTGGTCTTTTAACCTGTAGATGCCTAAATCAACAGCAAATTAATGTCCATTTGAGCATTAAGGAATGAAGAAAGTTCTCTTCCCAACGGAGTCCCATGTTTCTCTGGAATACAGTCAGAGAACTGACGTACAGCGTCGTAGGCTTATCCACCCGGTGGATTCAAGTGTGCATCACCCTCAGAATGGAAGTATTGAATTTATTCTATTGTTCGTGATTGTAAAGAAATACCACAAATCATGAGGCATGCTTGGGGTGAAGCATTTAAAGGCTGACCTCGCTGAGTGTCAGTCTTTTTTTTGACTGTAGAATTCTAAATTCAGGCGAGCCATTTATCATGGTTGTGTCTCCAGCTGGGATGCCCTAAGTTATAATGTGGTGTTTCTTCTAGTTGCTAGATGTTCCTTTCAAGAAAAAGTAGGAAATCACTATTAATAAAGTATGGAACAGAGTAGCCAGTTGCAATGTGCAATTAATGCGCAAGTGCATTTTACATTATACTTCAGATATAGAAGGAAATATCCAAAAAAAATGTAAAACCTTTCTGTCTCTGGAGAATGCCAACCGCGCTCAGTTATTCAGCTAATAGTTGACCTTTTACTGTTCACTTAATGTTGCTGCAGAGACTTGAGGCCTCTGCTTTACTCAGAGATGTAATGCCTAAAATTCCCAGGGCTAAATCAGGTTAGAATCAGTGTGTGGGAGTTTTCTGTGGCAGCCCATTATAAAAACCACATGCCGAAAATGGTTCTCGCATCAGTTACTGACAGAGAAAGCTATACACTGTATATCTGGCACTTTCAGTGCAGAATACTTGTGACGATTACGTGCATATAAAACCGATTATGTAATGATAATTTCATTAATTGTAAGCCCCAAATATAAACTGAGATACAATGCCTTTGCTTTCCAAAGCTTTCTGAAGAATTTACTAATCCGGTGAATCAACTTTTCTGACTCTTCGGGTTCTTAGAAATATTATTCAGAGACCACCTGGAAAAAACTGAGATTTTCCTGTTAACTCTTTCCATATTGTAATGGAATTTCTGTTTTTACTTGGTCATCTTAAAATTTGCCCTCAAGTTAATACGAAAGGTAGTTTCTGCGAACTACATGAGTCGTGAAGTCACAAAAAAGCTCACATTTCAGTGTTATTTATAATGTGTTAGCTCAGTTTGTAATGTTCCATTTTCCATGTCTCCATTTTCATCCCTTACTTTCAAACGGTACCTCATTCCACTGCAATTCCTCAGCTTAAAGGAACAATGCACAAAGTAATCCCTTTCTAGGCTCTGTTACTCGACCAGTGTATAAGACATACCCAAAGTGACTCACTCATTGGTCTTCCATTTTTTTTGGACTTTCTGGGGTTGACTTGTACCTGGGACTTGCACCCCACACCTATCCTTCCACACCCAGCAGTGTTCAGGTACTTAACTGTCACAGAGAATTGAATTTAAGTGGCGGCTTAGTGGCGCAGTGGGTTAGCACTGCTACCTCACAGCGCCAGGGACCCGGGTTCGATTCCCAACTTGTCTGTGCAGAGTCTGCAGGTTCTCCCTGTGTCTGCATGGGTTTCCTCCGGGTGCTCCGGCTTCCTCCCACAGTCCGAAAGGCGTGCTGGTTAGGTGCATTGGGCCATGCTAAATTCTCCCTCAGTGTACCCGAACAGGCGCTGGAGTGTGGCGACTAGGGGATTTTCACAGTAACTTCACTGTGGTGTTAATGTAAGCTTACTTGTCACACTAAAACAACTTGGAAACTTAAATTACCCTTATCTCCGTAAAACGTGTAGGTACAGCAATACTCTGTGTCAAAGTACACAACATGCAGCTGTTAACAAGCACAAACACATTTGGTATCATTAATTATATATCACAGCTACATGCTCCTTAATTTAAGCTTTGATTCTTAACAGCCCCTTTGTTTTCTTAATGTATCTACTGGGCTTTATTAAAATGAATATTCTGGCTACAATAAAGATGACAGAATATTTATTTTTATTATTAGTTGACAAGGTAATGATACGGGATGTTAATTCAGCTTAGACATTTCTTCTGATGAATTAGAATGTCAGTACCATCGGCTTTTTGTAACTCAGTTGACAACTTCATTTATGTTCAACAATAGGCATATATTTAAGTTGAGTTTAACAGTATTATAGATGATGGAAACATTTATTGTCTGTCCACGTACAATTGTGCATTGGTGAGTGCTCCAATTATGTTCCTGTATACAGCTGTTTTAAGTTGGTCTTTTCCATTCGTAGGATACTAGGTACCTGGGGGAGGAACCCTCTATTTACATTATCCAATCATCAATGGGTCTTGGCCTTTTGCAAAGGTTGTGCATAAATTAAGGAAAGATAATTGTAACATATTACTTGTAAATATTTATTTCCTGTTAAGTGCAATACTGAATGCTGTATATTGTGTGTTTATAAAGAATATTTTTGTTGGGACTTTTATTTTTTACTACCAAAGCTTTGGTTTTAAATTGCTCTTCACTTTCTATTTATAGTTAAAATGCTTATAGCTAAGTCAAGCACTTGCCAAATTTGTCTAAGTTAATTCCTCCTCCTCCAGACGTGGAAATGCATGTTACGTAGCAATGAAATTAGCCCAAGATCAGCTTTGCCAATGATGCTAGGGGTGTCCAAACTGAAGCCCATAGGTGACACACGTGGCCCTTCACAACGAGCTTGCAAAGACGAGACGACGCAATCCTATTCGTGTTTGTTTCTTATTTCTAAGTATATCTGTGGTCCTGGGGGTTTGGAAAGGGTTAGATTTAGAGATGGATCAGTTCTGAAACAGAAGACCGGCCTTTGATAGTGTCAACTATTTGAGACATCGGCCTATGTCTTTGCTGCTCTCATTGACTTCTGGCCCCCCTCAAATGTAAAATGTTCATTCTTGTATTTAATTCCTTCCGTGACCTCATCTTTGCCTATCTCTGGAACCTTCTCTCACCACCCCCATCATAAACTCTCGAGAGGAGAGTTTTGCTGTCGGTGGAGAGGTGCCAATGTTAGGACACAAAGTGGGTGATGGTTCTGGACTGGCTGACAGTCCAGATATAGGTGCCCGCAGCAACATAGCAGCTGCGAGAGGACATGAGACCCATTCTAACTTGCAGAATGCACCAGTTAAGGCCTCTCACTTCCCTTACTCTGTATATATAACCGTAACTCGAAGAGACTCATCAATCATTCTACCTCTGATGTGTTTTCCCAGCCTCCCACGCTTTATTCATTCTCACTCCCCCAAACTGCAGCATTAGCAACGGCTGCCAATTGTAGCCAACACTAACCTAATAACTAGCAAGGTTCTGAAGCTCCATTCTTCATGTGCGCCACTGGAAAAATCTGTAAACCTCTGGTCGATACCTATTAGTTGCCTATCATCGTCAGTAAGCACAGTCTCCACCCGGTAACCCAGCCGCATCCAGGAAACTTCAGCAGCCGCAGGAACGTGTCAGTCTTGCATCTCTCCTTCCTCCCAGACCATCATCCTGCTTGCGGGCAAATTCCACCCTCTGTTTCTCTGATCTAGAATTCTTAAATATCCCTCCCCATTTCCTTCACCCCACTATTTGGGGCTTGTGCCTGCGGCTGTACAGTCTCCACTCTCTGCAGCACCAATTTCAATTCTCTTCCTGCACCATGTGGTGCACTAAGGCAGACCTTTGACTGTTCCATAGCTAGCAATTCCGATAACAGCTCACTAGACTGTCGCCAGGAGCTTATAGCTTAAGGGGCGCCATTCTGCATCAAGTGTGTCTGACCAGAAGTCTCTCCTGCTCTTACCGCCAGCCATTGGCGGGTTTGGAAGGATTTACAGGCAATCAAACTGTTTGACCACGTTACAAACGCACCTTCCTTGGCCATCAAGTCCTGAGGTGGGATTCGAACCCAGAGCTTCTGCCTCAGAGGCAGCGACACTAACCCAACTGCGCCAGTTCACTTTCTGGAGTCTTCTGAAATACAACCTGCTACTCCAGCTCTCCCTCCTCTTATCCAAGCTCTCATCCCTCTTAATTAACTTCTACTTTGTTCATTTTTCTGGCTGCGTCACCTTTCTAAATCAGAGGCACTATTTAATGCAGTCGGTTGGTCATTATTCAGTTTTATCTGTGGCCTCAAGTCTCCATGGTACACGCAATGGGCATCACAGAGATGTTTGGACACCCCTGCTACAATATGGAGCAGGTTTGAGTTCTGACCAATGTTTCCAACATGGCTTCACAGCCCCATTTGTGATTCCAGGGACATTGAATATTCATATATTTTGTTGAACTTGCTTCATCTTAATAAGTTACAATAAACCCACATTGTATTGGAAATATATAATCATTGGAAACAATATTTGTGCTGTGTATGTAATCCAGATTTGATGTGTGAATTTTTTTTTAATAGTTTAATAAAATTGAACTTTTAACCACAAATATCTATTTCTACTGAATTCAGAAAATGTTATTCTCATCTGTGAATTGGTTTTGCTTCAGATAAGATACCATGAATCTGGCTTCCCATGATGACATTGCTCTCAAATCTGTTAACTTCCAGTTCTCACCCCAAATAAATAGTTTTTATTTTTCTGAGGATTTTTTATTGGTAGATCTTGTCCTCTCCCAGTGGATTGGTCCGTTTGTTCTTGGTCAGACATGCTACAACCACCTTCATAGATGTTGCCACTTCCATTCCTGAGTACGGACTAAAGCTAACTCCTGTTGATTATTAGCAGACTTGCTGGGCGGAATTTTCCCACAAAAATGGCAAAGTGTCAATCTTGGCGTGAAAACTGGTGCGATTCCCATTGAGCGGGGGTGGCACAGTGGTTAGCACTGCTGCCTCACAGCACCAGGGACCCGGGTTCGATTCCTCAGATGACTGTATGGAGTTTGCACATTCTCCCAGTGCCTGCGTGGGTTTCCTCCGGGTGCTCTGGTTTCCTCCCACAGATGTGTAGGTTACATGGATTTGGCCATGCTAAGTTGCCCCTTTAGTGTTCAAAGATGTGTAGATTAGCAGGATTAGCCATGGTAAATAGAATCATAGAATCCCTACAGTGAAGAAGGAGGCCATTCGGCCCATTGAGCCTGCACCGACAACAATCCCATCCAGGCCCTATTCCCTTACCCTGTTAATCCCCCCTGACACCAAGGGGCAATTTAGCATGAGCCAACCTGCACATCTTTGGAGTGTCGGAGGAAACCCACACAGACATGGGGAGAATGTGCAAACTCCACACAGATGGTGATCCAAGGTCGGAATTGAACCCGGGTCCCTGGCGCTGTGAGGCAGCAGTGCTAACCACTGTGCCACCTCACCGTGGAGTTACAGGGATAGGGCGGGGGGAAAGGCCTGGGTAAGGTACTCTGTCAGCGAGTTGGTGCAGACATGATGGGCCAAATGACCTCCTCTGCACTCTAAAGATTCTATGACCCCGGTGGTGTGATCTGAGCTGCAATTGTTAGGCACTTTGAGAGAAAAGCATTTTCCCCATGGGAAACATTTGAGGTGTGAAGCATCTGGTTTACCCATCCTGGGGGTAATCTGAGCATTTTAATCAAGGCTGCATTGAAACGGCTGGCCCCATAGCACTGGATCTCATTCAAGCCAGGAGGATGACACCGAGGAAACCTGCTCCTCAATTCACGGAGGGACCCTCACCCATATGGTAGATGTCGTGGAGGGGAGACGGGCAGCAATATACCCTCGGGCTGGCAGGAGACACTCCAGCAAGGCGACGAATCCCACCTTGGTGACGGTGGCTGCACTGGTCAATGCCAGCAGCCTCCACAAGAGAACAGGGGGTGGGTGGAGGGGGGGGGAGAATCTTCAAGAAGATGAACGACCTACTCTGTTCTGCCAGGTAAGTGCTCCATGTATCCTGTCTTCACCTTATTGTCACCCCTCAATGTCACCTCGACCCCGCGTGCTACCACCTAACAGGGCCATGATGTGGAGATGCCGGTGTTGGACTGGGGTGGGCACAGTAAGAAGTCTCACAAACACCAGGTTAAAGTCCAACAGGTTTATTTGAAATCACGAACTTTCGGAGCACTGCTCCATCATCGGACTCCAAAAGCTCGTGATTCCAAATAAACCTGTTGGACTTTAACCTGGTGTTGTGAAACTTCTTACTGGACCTAGCAGGGCCCCAGCACCCGACCTGCTTCCTCGCACCCCTGACACTTATCTTCAGAACCCCTCCCTGCTTATACGCAGTGGTTAACCCTCGTGGGCATGCTTCCAGGTCACTCTCTGGTGAGCACCGCACTGCTTCTGATGCACATCAGGTGGAGGCAGGGACTTCCCAAGGATTGGACACTTGTTGGTCTGCTGGATTCCAGGACTCGTGTTCCCCAGGCAGGTGCTGTGTCTCTGGACACGTTCAGAGATGCAAAGCTGTGAATACCAGGAGGGGATGTCAGCGACACTCCTGCAACTGCAAGGCCGAATGCGGGAGCCACAAAGCCTCACAGGAGATGGTGCCGGCAATGCTTGGCATCCAGAGCAACACTGCAAGGGTAGTGTCCACAGTGGAATGCCTGGGGCTCAAAGTCAGATCTATGGCGAAAGAACTCCGAAGCATAGCTCAGTCCCTGAGGTCCATGGCTGGGGGCTTCAACTGGGCCTCCAGGATTGGTAGCGTCAGATGATGTTGAGGCTTCTGGAACTCACTCCAGCTGTTCCTCCATCACGTGACATAACCCAGAGGCCCACAAGCACCCAGAGTGAGGAGGATCCATGGAGCACAGCCTGGGGCCTTCCATCGAGGAGACCCAGGGAGTACCCAGTCAATCTGAATCCCCCCCTTCCTGAGACCGGCACAACTCATACACAGCGGACAGAACAGGCTGACGCAACAACACTAGTGCCACCTGAAAGTAGGCCGGGGCCCTCCAAGACTTGGTCTTTCAGAGGACATTCGCCAAGGGCATCTCAGGCAACGCTTCTCGGCCTTTTGGCTAAGATCAAGTGTAGTATGGTCGGCAGCCCATGGTTGGCCGCACTTGGTTGAGGTCATTGGGTTACACTGAAGCTTCATATGTTTCATATGAAGCAATTTTTAAAAGCGGCATCTCGGCCTTTTGGCTAAGATGCAAATGAGCTCAAGTCTTGGAGGAGGAACCTCCCCCTTCTCCAATCAGCTTGGCTCATGTAGATCAGGCCCAGGACAGGGTGGTTTGGTCGCTCGCCCTGTCTTGTCAGCCTGGATCTGAAATGTCTCAGCTTGTTGAGACTCTGAATTGGATTTGATTTGATTGAATTGGAAAAGTATAAAAAAAAACAGAGTGCCTGAGGCCTGGAGAATTGTAGACATTGTGCCCTTGTTCAAAAACATTTGTAAGGATTAGCCCAGCAATTACAGAGCAGTCAGTTTAACTTCACTGGTGGGGAAGCTTCTGGAAACTTATTTTGGATAGAATTAATGGTCACATGGAAAAAATGTGGCTTGATTAGAAAGAGCCAGCATGGATTTCTTATGGGAAGATTGAGTTTAACTAACATGCTGGAGTTTTTTGAAGAGGTAACAGAAAGGGTCAATGAAGATAATGAGGTTGACGTGGTGTTCATGGACTTTCAAAAGGCATTTGATACAGTGCCACACAACAGACTTGTGAGAAAAGTTACAGTGCACAGAATAAAAGGGACAGTAGCAACATGGATACAAAACTGGCTGAATAGTCGGAACCAGAGAGTAATGGTTAATGGATATTTTTCAGGCTGGAGGAATGTTTGTAGTTGTGTTCCCCAAGGATCAGTATTGGGACCCTTGTTTTTCCTGATTATATATTAATGATCTAGATCTTGGTATGCAGAAGACAATTTCAAAGTTTATGGATAGTACAAAAGTTGAAAGTATTGTAAACCATGAAGAGGGTAATGCAGAACATCAAAGGGACAGAGACAGGTTGGTGGAGTGGGCAGTTTGGTGGCAGAAGAAATTCAGTGTGGAGGAGTGTGAGTTGATGCACTTTGTTAGGAAGGACATGGAGAAACAATATAAAATAATAAAATTCTAAGGGGTGTGCAGGAGCAGAGGAACCTGGACATACATGTGTATCAATCACTGAAGGTGGCAAATTTGGCATGTCAGCTACGACTTTTACAGATGCACCATAGAAAGCATTCTTTCTGGTTGTATCACAGCTTGGTATAGCTCCTGCTCTGTCTAAGATCACATGAAACTACAAAAGATCGTGAATGTAATCCAATCCATCACACAAACCAGTCTCCCATCCATTGACTCTGTCTACACTTCCCGCTGCCTCGGCAAAGCAACCAGCATAATTAAGGACCCCATGCACCCCAAACATTCTCTCTTCCACCTTCTTCCATCAGGAAAAAGACACAAAAGTCTGAGATCACGTACCAACCGACTCAAGAACAGCTTCTTCCCTGCTGCTGTCAGACTTTTGAATGGACTTACCTCGCATTAAGTTGATCTTTCTCTACACCCTTGCTATGACTGTAACACTACATTCTGCACTCTCGTTTCCTTCTCTATGAACGGTATGCTTTGTATAGCGCGCAAGAAACAATACTTTTCACTGTATGCTAATACATGTGACAATAAAATCAAGACAGGTGGAGGGAGCAGTGAATAAAGCATACATTATTCTGTGCTTTATTAATAGGGGCATAGAGTACAAAAGCAAGGAGGTTGTGCTGAACTTGTATAGGACACTAATTAGACCTCAACTGGAGTATTGTATACAGTTCTGAGTGCCACTCTATAGGAAGGATGAGAACTCATTCGAGAGATTGTAGAAGAGGTTTACAAGAATAGTTCCAGAGATGGGAAACGCCAGTTATGAGAATAGATTGGAGAGGTTGGGACTGTTCACCTTGGAGAGAAGGCGGCTAAGAGATTAGATAGAGTTGCTCAAAATCATGAGGGGGTTGGACAGAGTAGATAGGGAGAAACTGTTCCCTCTAGTGAAAGGATCAAGAACGAGAGGACACAGATTTAAAGTGACTTGCAAAAGAAGTAGTATGCAATGTGAGAAAAAGCTTTTTCACACAGCGAGTGGTTGGGGCCTGGAATGCTCTACCTGAAAGTGCAGTGGAGGCAGGTTCAACTGAGACATTAAAGAGGGCATTAGATGATTATTTGAATAGAAACAATGTGCAGGGATATAGCGAAAAGGCAGGGGAATGGCATTAAGTTATAATGCTCATTCGGAGAGCTAGTACAGACACAATGGGCCGAATGGGTGCTTTCTGCACTGTAACAATTCCATGATTCCATATCACTGACTCTCACTGGAGTACAGTTCCCTCGCACTGACTCTCACTGGAGTACAGTTCCCTGACACTGACTCTCACTGGGGTACAGTTCTCTGGCACTGACTCTCACTGGGGTACAGTTCCCTGACACTGACTCTCACTGGGGTACAGTTCTCTGGCACTGACTCTCACTGGGGTACAGTTCCCTGACACTGACTCTCACTGGGGTACAGTTCCCTGACACTGACTCTCACTGGGGTACAGTTCCGTGACACTGACTCTCACTGGAGTACAGTTCCCTGACACTGACTCTCACTGGAGTACAGTTCCCTGACACTGACTCTCACTGGGGTACAGTTCCGTGACACTGACTCTCACTGGAGTACAGTTCCCTGACACTGACTCTCACTGGAGTACAGTTCCCTGACACTGACTCTCACTGGAGTACAGTTCTGTGACACTGACTCTCACTGGGATACAGTTCCCTGACACTGACTCTCACTGGGATACAGTTCCCTGACACTGACTCTCACTGGGATACAGTTCCCTGACACTGACTCTCACTGGGATACAGTTCCCTGGCACTGACTCTCACTGGGGTACAGTTCCCTGACACTGACTCTCACTGGGGTACAGTTCCCTGGCACTGACTCTCACTGGGGTACAATTCCTTGCACTGACTCTCACTTGGATACAGTTTCCTGACACTGACTCTCACTGGGGTACAGTTCCCTGACACTGACTCTCACTGGGGTACAGTTCCCTCACACTGACTCTCACTGGGGTACAGTTCCCTCACACTGACTCTCACTGGGATACAGTTCTCTGACACTGACTCTCACTGGGATACAGTTCTCTGACACTGACTCTCACTGGGGTACAGTTCCCTCGCACTGACTCTCACTGGGGTACAGTTCCCTGGCACTGACTCTCACTGGGATACAGTTCCCTGACACTGACTCTCACTGGGATACAGTTCCCTGACACTGACTCTCACTGGGGTACAGTTCCCTCGCACTGACTCTCACTGGGATACAGTTCCCTGACACTGACTCTCACTGGGATACAGTTCCCTGACACTGACTCTCACTGGGGTACAGTTCCCTGACACTGACTCTCACTGGGATACAGTTCCCTGACACTGACTCTCACTTGGATACAGTTTCCTGACACTGACTCTCACTGGGGTACAGTTCCCTGACACTGACTCTCACTGGGGTACAGTTCCCTGACACTGACTCTCACTGGGGTACAGTTCCCTGACACTGACTCTCACTGGGGTACAGTTCCCTGACACTGACTCTCACTGGGGTACAGTTCCCTCGCACTGACTCTGATTCTGACTGGGGTATCCTCACACTGACTCCCTGAACTATCTTCCCTGGCATGAGCTCTCACTTAGGAATGATTTTGTGGACACTAGCTACCCCAAGTGTCTGTTCTTCACGAGATAATCTGAACAGTGTTCCATGACTTAATGTAAATGATTAACTCAAATCGATGTTGATCTAATTTTCAGTCATTTAAATTAATCTGATTCACTGTTTTACTGTCAGAATTAATGAATACTTCTCACCATACTCAATAGACTGTGTCCTTTGCTGATAGATGAAGAATCCTTTACGCACATTGACTTTTAATAAACTTTCTGAGCAAGACCCAAAGCCACACTGCACAATGGCTCCCTCTGGTGGCATAGCTATGAACCAGAATCACATATGCCTCTTAGTCATTGAATCATTCAGCCCATCATGATCCTGCCTATATATAAAAGCAAAATACAGCAGATGCTGAAATCGGAAAGAAAAACCGAAACTGCTGGAAAATCTCAATAGGTCTGAGAGCATCTGTAGCGAGAGAATAGAGCCAATGTTTTGGATCTGGATGAGGGTCATCCTGATTCAGTGTTGGCTCTATTCTCTCTCCACAGATGCTGTCAGACCTGCTGAGGTTTACCTGCTGAGATTTTCCAGCATTTTATCATTCGGTCTGTTCTTTGATAGCGTTATCCAATTAACCCCATTCCTATGCTCCCTCCCCACAGCCCTGTCATTTTTAAAATTTCCCTTCAAATATTTATCTAATTCTCTTGTGAATACAAAGAACAAAGAACAATACAGCACAGGAAACAGGCCCTTCGGCCCTCCAAGCCTGTGCCGCTCCTTGGTCCAACTAGACCAATCGTTTGTATCCCTCCATTCCCAGGCTGCTCATGTGACTATCCAGGTAAGTCTTAAATGATGTCAGCGTGCCTGCCTCCACCACCCTACTTGGCAGCGCATTCCAGGCCCCCACCACCCTCTGTGTAAAAAACGTCCCTCTGATATCCGAGTTATACTTCGCCCCTCTCAGCTTGAGCCCGTGACCCCTTGTGATCGTCACCTCCGACCTGGGAAAAAGCTTCCCACTGTTCACCCTATCTATACCCTTCATAATCTTGTACACCTCTATTAGATCTCCCCCCATTCTCCGTCTTTCCAAGGAGAACAACCCCAGTTTACCCAATCTCTCCTCATAGCTAAGACCCTCCATACCAGGCAACATCCTGGTAAACCTTCTCTGCACTCTCTCTAACGCCTCCACGTCCTTCTGGTAGTGCGGCGACCAGAACTGGACGCAGTACTCCAAATGTGGCCTAACCAGCGTTCTATACAGCTGCATCATCAGACTCCAGCTTTTATATTCTATATCCCGTCCTATAAAGGCAAGCATACCATATGCCTTCTTCACCACCTTCTCCACCTGTGTTGCCACCTTCAAGGATTTGTGGACTTGCACACCTAGGTCCCTCTGTGTTTCTATACTCCTGATGACTCTGCCATTTATTGTATAACTCCTCCCTACATTATTTCTTCCAAAATGCATCACTTCGCATTTATCCGGATTAAACTCCATCTGCCACCTCTCCGCCCAATTTTCCAGCCTATCTATATCCTGCTGTATTGCCCGACAATGCTCTTCACTATCCGCAAGTCCAGCCATCTTCGTGTCATCCGCAAACTTGCTGATTACACCAGTTACACCTTCTTCCAAATCATTTATATATATCACAAATAGCAGAGGCCCCAGTACAGAGCCCTGCGGAACACCACTGGTCACAGACCTCCAGCCGGAAAAAGACCCTTCGACCACTACCCTCTGTCTCCTATGTTACCGCTGATTCCACTTCCAGCACACTTTGCAGCAAATGCAGTCCACACCGTAACAACCTGCTTTGTTGTAAATAATTCCTCACATTGTCTCTGGTTCTTTCAGCAATCACCTTGAATCTGTATCCCCTGGTTACTGACCCTACTGCCACTGGAAACAGTTTCTCTATCTAAACTATTCATTAAATCTCCAATCTCCTCTTAACCTGCTCTGTTCTAAGGATGTCCTATCAATTTGAGATACAAAGCAGAGGAGATCCAGCGTGTCTTGTTGTGGCATCCATTATTAGACTTTATTTCAAATATTGCATCGTAATATAGCATGGCCAATTCGTCAAAAAATATTAATCAGCAATATTAATAAGCAAATATTCAGTGAGAAAAACAATGTTTAAACTAACTATGTTATCACATTTTTTAAAAAACCTATAGAGGTTAACAAATTTTGACTGAATCTATACTGAATTTTAAGTGTAAGATCATTTAAGACCATAAATCCACAAGACATAGGGGCAGAAGTGGGCCATTCGGCCCCTCAGGTCTACACCATCATCCAATGAGTTCATGACTGATCTGATGTGGGAATTCTCAACTCCACTTTCTCACCTTATCTCCATAACCCTGGATTCCCTTACTGATTAAAAATCTGTTTATCTCAGCCTTGTACATACTTAACGACCCAGCCTCTACAGCCCTCTGGGCTAAAGAATTCCACAGGTTCACGACCCACTTTAATTAACACCCTTTATTTTACAATTTAGGTTCATAAAATATAAGAAAATAAACACATCTAATAATTATCACATAACTGTCAAAGTCTTAAAAAGCCTTCCTAACACTCTCATTGGTCAGCCAATATGAGTTACTATGTTTGACTGACACCAGGTATGGTGAGATTCAGCAGGAAATAGAATCATAGAATCTCTACTGTGCAGCAGGAGGTCATTTGGTCCATCAAGCCTGCACCAACAACAATCCCACCCATGTCCTATCCCTGTAACTCCACATATTTACACTGCTAATCCCCCTGACACAAAGGGGCAATTTAACATGGCAAATCAACCTAACCCACATGTCTTTGGAAATCGCTTGGACAGAATTGTTGTCGTCCCTGGGAACCATGTGACTACAACATCTCATCTGTCATTGGTATCCTCAGACTTTCGTATCTTTTTCCCGAAGAAGGTGGAAGAGAGTATGTCCGGGGTCCTTAATTATGCTGGTTGCTTTGCCAAGGCAGCAGGAAGTGTAGACGGAGTCAATGGGTGGGAGGCTGATTTGAGTGATGGACTGGGCTTTGTTCCCGACCCTTTGTAGTTTCTTGCGGTCTTGGGCAGAGCAGGAGCCATACCAAGCTGTGATACAACCAGAAAGGATACTTTCTATGGTGCATCTGTAAAGGTTGGTGGGAGTTGTAGCAGACATGCAAAATTTCCTTGGTCTTCTGAGAAAGTAGAGATGTTGGTGGGCTTTCTTAACTACAGTGTCAGCATGGAAGGATCAGGACAGGATGGTGGTGATCTGGACACCTAAAAACTTGAAGCTGTTGACAATTTCTTCTTCGTCCCCATTGATGTAGACTGAGGCGTTTCCTCCACTACGCTTCCTGAAGTCGATGACTATCTCCTTCATTTTGTTGACACTGAGGGAGAGATTATTGTCATCGCACCAGTTCATTAGATTCTCTATCTCTTTCCTGTACTCCATCTCGTCATTGTTTGAGACCCGACCCACTACGGTGGTGTCATCAGCAAACTTGATAATTGAGTTGGAGGGGAATTTGGCCACACAGTCATAAGTGTATAAGGAGTATAGTAAGGGGCTGAGAACATAGCCTTGTGGGGCACCGGTGTTGAGGATGATTGAAGATGTCTGCGAACGTCCCCGTCAGCTGGTCCACACAGGACCTGAATGCTCGTTCGGGTACCCCATCCGGGCCAGTCGCTTTCCATGGGTTGACCTTCGAGAAGGTGGCTCTGACATCTGCAATTGTGATCTCGGATACAGGTTTGTCCGAGGCTTCCAGGGTGGAGGGCATGCTCTCGCTGACCTCTACCTCAAAATGAGCATAGAATGCATTGAGCTCATCAGGGAGGGGTGCGTTGGAGGCGGTGAATTTACATGCTTTCACCTTCTAGCCTGTTATGTCTTGCAGATCTTGCCATAGTTGGCAGGGGTCTGTATGGCTAGCCTGGGACTCTAGATTGGTCTGGTACTGTCTTTTGGCATCTTTGATGCCAAGTGAAAGTGAACTTGAGACACACCTGCATTCATGCCTACAAGGATAATATAACCTCACCTTGAATAACGGCAAGCGCTTGTTCTATGGAAACAAAATCAAATTCTCTGGTCAGGTGAAAGATCCACAAAAAGTTGAAGCCATTACAAATACAAATGTACAGGAAAGTCCAAAGTCTGCTGCCCCCTCCTGCACCATACGATCTGAAACAAGAGATAACTAAGTGGGGGTGGGATACATCTCGCAAACAGACGGTGCACCAGATCAAACAATAATTGTCAAGAAGTTGAACAAAAATGGGAGGCTGTGGTCTAGTGGCATTATCGCCAGACTATTAATCCAGAAACCCAGCTAATGTTCTGGGGGTCGAATCCCGCCATGGCAGATAGTAAAATTTGAATTCAGTAAAAAATATCTGGATGTAAGGATCTGCTGATGATCATGAAGCCATTGTCGATTGTCAGAAACATCCATCTGGTTCACTAATGTCCTTTAGGGAAGGAAATCTGCCGTCCTTACCTGGTCTGGCCTACATGTGACTCTAGAGCCACAGCAATGAGGTTGACTCTCAATTAGGGATGGGCAATAAATGCTGACCAGTCAGTGACACCCATGTCTCACGTATGAATAAAAAAAAATTCAACCCTCAAAAATGGACTCAGCTCATTGCAATCCCGGTTGGCTTAGCTACAGTTTTTATACAAAAAGACAAGGCAGGGAGCCCCATTAATTGTTGTGATGGCAAGCCAATCACTGACATGCACACAGCAATGTTTTTATTCGCAAACAGTGAGAAAAGAACTCTCAATCACATGGGTTAGCTTTCATCTCGATTCGCGTGGAATCGAGTTTGAAGTCATAACCGATCATAGATCACTAGCAACAATCCACCTAGCAAACCATCGACTCCAACTGAGCTTTGGATATTGAAGCTACAAGAATATGAGTTCCATGTTGAATATCAGCCAGTTTTCACTCATTGAAAAATCATACCTATTGGCCAAGAGCTAATGGAAAAGTTAGGAGATTTATGAGTACCTTGAAAAAAAGTGATATGTTCGGCTCCAGCTGAGAACTAGTCATTGAAGCAAGAGCTGTGTCACTTTCTTGGCAATTTTAAAGCAACATCTCACCCGATTACTGGAAAGCCTCCAGGTACAAGCACCCACTATCTCCCAATCTGACTAATATCCACTTTCCCTCACCCACCCAACCCCCTCCACTGACCACCCTGAGCTGACTAGCATCCGATCACCCAACTACCCTCATAACCCAACCCAACAACAACCTGACCTGATTACCCAGCTGCCCCCTCACCTCCATCCTAAGCATACACATCCTCCTGAACTACCCCGCAGAGCTAATGATCAACATGTATGTGAGTACAATTGAGAAGGGTCGAATGAGAGTAAATGCAAGTGAAAAATGAACTTTATTTATTTGTATCACGAGTAGGCTCACATGATCACTGCTAAAGCCAGGAGATAAAGTGCTTGTGAGATTTGGTTGGAACGCAAACAACCCCAGATAACATCCAGCCACTTGTTGTGGCCAGCACAAAAGGATTCATGATAACTGTTGAGTGTAATTCACAAATCATCAAATGAAATGCGTCATTCTTCAAAGTGCTGAAAACACACTGCATGCTCATTGAATCTGATAACATGGCAGAGGAAGAATGAGTTAAATAAGACCACATCTGAGGTTAGATGATATCCAATTGTTGACAGAAGACACCCATCATATGTAAGTGATTGTGTTTCAAAGTGAGCTATTTTTAGTTGCTGAACAAATCTTTCGTTTTTCCAATATGACTGAATCATAGAATCCCTACAGTGGAGAAGGAGCCATTAGGCCAGCACTGACAACAATCCCACCCAGGCCCTATCCCTGTAACCCCACATATTTACCCTGTTAATCCCCCTGACACTAAGGGAGAATTTAACACCGCCAATCCACCTAACCCGCACATCTTTGGAGTGCGGGAGGAAACCGGAGCACCTGGAGGAAACCTGGTGCAGTTCTGGTCACCACATTCCAGGAAGGACATGAACGCACTGGAGAGGTGCAGAGGAGATTCACCAGGATGTTGCCTGAGATGGAACATTTAAGTTATGAAGAGAGGTTGGATAGGCTTGAGTTGTTTTCGCTGGAGCAGAGAAGACTGAGGGGTGACCTGATTGAGGTGTTCAAGATTATGAGGGGCATGGACAGGGTGGATAGGGAGCAGCTGTTCCCCTTAGTTGAAGGGTCAGTTACGAGGGAACACAAATTAAAAGTGAGGGGTGGGAGGTTTAGAGGGGATTTGAGGAAAATATTTTTTATTCAGAGGGTGGCGATGGTCTGGAATGCACTGCTTGGGAGGGTGTTGGATGCGGGATCCTTTAAAAAGTATCTGGATGAGCACTTGGCACGCCATAACATTCAAGGCTATGGGCCAAGTGCTGTCAAGTGGGATTAGGTGGGCAGGTCAGGGCATTTCATGCGTCGATGCAGACTCTATGGGCCAAAGGGCCTCTGCTGCACTGTAGTATTCTGTGATTCTGAAACCTACGCAGTCATGGAGAGAAAGTGCAAACTCTACACAGTCGCCCGAGGCTGGAATTGAACCCGGGTCCCTGGCGCTGTGAGGCAGCAGTGCTAACCACTGTGCCACCGTGCATCATAAAAACGAAAGTTAGAATATGTAGTAAAGGGAGGTGATGGCCTAGTGGCATTTTCGCTAGATTATTAATCCAGAAACTCAGCTCATATTCTGGGGACTTGGGTTTGAATTCCGCCACGGCAGATGGTAGAATTTGAATTCAAATTTTTAAAAATCTGGAATTAAGAATCTACTAATGACCAGGAAACCGTTGTTAATTGTCAGAGGAACCCATCTGGTTCACTAATGTCCTTTAGGGAAGGAAATCTGCAGTCCTTACCTGGTCTGGCCTACATATGACTGACAGCAATGAGGTTGACTCTGAACAAGGGCAACTAGGGATGGGCAATAAATTCTGGCTGGCCAGCGACGCCCATGTCCCACAAAGGAACAAAAAAAAGTTAAATATTCAAGTTATGCTTAAGTTTATTGTTTACACTTTAGAGACGAGTCATTGAAACATATTCCCGCAGCTCTTCTGAGGAGCAGCAATGATTGTCGGATTGTTGTTGCACTGGAAAATTCCAACTTGAAGACCCGGTAGACTGCACACTTCTACCGGGTCTTCCGAGCCTAGCTTTCGCAGAGATGTGCAGCCTAGAGTCCCTCAGGGAACTCTGTTGGAGCGGCGTAGAGTCAGGCAAGACAGGACACATCTTTTTTTTATGGAGTAGCTGTCAAATGGTAAGTTTAATGTTAGTGAATGGAATGAATAGCTGAATAGGTGAGAAAGTCAATGAATAGCTGGGTAGAGTTAGTGAGGTGTAAGGGCGAGGAAGTAGGTGGGAGAGGTGAA
The DNA here is from genome assembly GCF_964213995.1 of Mustelus asterias. Taxonomy (NCBI): domain Eukaryota; kingdom Metazoa; phylum Chordata; class Chondrichthyes; order Carcharhiniformes; family Triakidae; genus Mustelus; species Mustelus asterias. The sequence continues at coordinate 33,536,347 of NC_135824.1, forward strand.
AGGGTGAGGCGGTAGCTGGGCGAGGGAGTAAATAGGTGAGGTGGCTTGTGCGTAGTCCAGTTGGGGTGTTGTTGGATCATGTTATGAGGGTGGTTGGGAGATAGGCAGGTTGGGAGGTAATTGGGTGGCTAGGAGGGGCACTCAGGTCATGGGATAGTCAGATAAATGTGTCAAACATTTTCTAGGAAACTACCCAGTGTGAATCAACTGTCTGAAGTCTCCAACTCTAACTCAGAGACATTCAGTTCTAGGAAGCAGGGGTATTGCCCTTGCAGTTCCAATGAGCAATTTATACCTAGGTCTGCACATCAGGACTTCCATAAACTCCTGACATATCTCTTCAGTCATATCTGGTCTGCAATGATCCGGAGACAGGAAGATTTGGCCCACTATATCTCTCATTTACTAAGAAGGAGAAAGATGTTGTGTATTGAAAATTGCAGTGCATTTTGTTCACTTCGAGCTACCATACACATTTGTGCCAGCAGAAGGAGCTTGCAACAAGATGAATTAAAAGGAAACCATTGACTGCTCATGTGGTTATACATTCTAGGTGTCTCTGACTCTTTCTGTCACAAGAACTTCACACTCTGCAATTTAATAAGATCATGGCTAAGTTTTTATTTCAACTCTACCTTGCTATCCCCATATCCCTGAATTCCCCCAGTACCCACAAATTTCTCAAACTATGTCTTGAACATTCAATCTGTGTCTGAGGCATCTACAGTTCTCGAGAATAGAGATTTCCAAAGATGTACAAGCTCTTGACTGGAGAAATTTCTCCAAGTCTCAGTCCTAAATGGACAACCCCTTATTCTGATGCTCTGATCTTGTGTTCTAGATTCCCCAATCAGGAGAAATATTTTCTCAGCCTCTATTGTTCAAGCCTCTTAAGAATTTTCAATTGGATCACCTCTCGTTATTCTAATCTCGCAATTATAGGTGTAGTAAACTCAAGCTCTCTTCATAGGACAGTGCCCTTGTCCCGAGAGTCAGGCTCGTGAACCATTGTTGCACTCCCTGTATCCCTTACTTAGATAGAGACCGAACCGCACACAATACTCCAGATGTGATCTCACCAAGGTCCCATAAAATTAAAGTAACATTTCTTTGTTCTTATGCTCCATCCCTTTGTAACAAAAGCTAACATATTACTGGCCTCCTAATTGTTTGCTGCATTCAAACATTTCCAAGTCTCTTGCCACTCAAAATATATTCTGCTTTTTAAAATTTTTCTTCTCGAAATCAGTGCTGTCCATCTGGTGGAAGTGTTTCCGTAATTGGCTTAGGTAAGCGATTGTATGGAGTTGTCCCAGCAATAATAAAGGACTGGTGATTACGTGTCTAAGTCAAGATGCAAGAGGACTTGGAGGTGATGATGCTCATGCCTTTCATATTCATGTTTGACACATACGGAAGCATTTTAATTCATTTTTTTGAAAAATGTTCTTTGTTTCTTTGGGTCTTAATGTGAATCCACTGGTATTCAATTGTAGTCGAAATCAATAGCCTGCAGTGAAAAGCACAAGAAGACTTTGAACCCTTCACAATTCAGAGAGATTCTTTTTTTGCCTCCATTGCTCCTGCTGGAGTTGACTCACACAGGAGTAGTTTCACCAAAACCCACAGAACGTCCACTGGCTATTCTTTCATGGTGTGTCCGTGTGGACACTCAGTAAATGCCTTTCCCTGCCTGTGCCACCTGACTCCTGTTTGATGCCCCATTTATTATATCTTACTGCCCCAAGTCAATTGTTGTCCATGGTCTAGGTTCGCAAAAGAAATGATGGTGGAATCTGGAGAAAAAGAATGGATCTTTTGACCCCACTGGGACTTTGAACATGGCAGCCAATTTTTCAATGACCTCCTCCTGACCACTGTTAGTCTCCCCTGTTAGTCTCAGGCCCACACCACCCCACTTCTACCCAGGGCCTACCTGAGGGCTAGCAATGCAATGACATGAAACTACAATTCACTTTGCTTATGAGCTACCTTGGGATGCCCGGAAAATGCCTGCAGCTCAATGGTAAATGAGCCACCATAAGGATGAATTCAATCTGTAGGCCACATATCTGTGTTAAAATTAGAACTCTCAAAAATCTGGAAACAGGGTGAAACTCCTTAAAAGTAAAGCATCATATCAGGTATGTTATTGATTATTGAGTGCAAGCTCTTTAATAGAGCTACAGGGAGCTAATAAAGAAATTGTATTCTTTACAAAGAATCCTGCAAAGATGGATGTGGAAATTGCCCAGGAAATTTAAATTTATGATGGGCTATTCCCTGTTGCCCTCCACAAATGTCTCCAACCTTGATCTTAGGATGGAGACTTGGAGCAAGTACATAGAGCTTACCTGTGTACTTACCCTGGAAACACAGACTGAAATCTGGTCTAAAAGCTCGGTACCAACACAACAAGCCCCCCCCCCCCCGCCCAATCATCACCCTGCCCCTCCCATAACTATCCCTGACCTGACTAACCCCCGAATACCCAACTACTTCTCCCAGCGACCTGACTATCTCCAACCAGACCCAATTACCCCCTACCACCTACCCCAACCCAACCTGACAATGCCACCCCAACAACCCAACTATCCCCAACCATCCCCAACCCAACCTGACTATTCATTCAACCCAAACAGATTATAGGCGGACCAGTGGTTAGCACTGGTGCCTCACAGCACCAGGGACCCTGGTTCGGTTCTGGCCTTGGGTGATGTCTGTGTGGAGTTTGCACATTCTCCCCATGTCTTTGTGGGTTTCCTCTGGATGCTCCAGTTTTCTCCTACAGTGAAAAAATTTATTTAAGTTTATTTATTTATTAGTCACAAGTAGGCTTACATTAACACTGCAATGAAAGTTACTATGAGAATCCCCTAGTTGCCACACTCCAGCGCCCGTTCGGGTACACTGAGGGAGAAATTAGCATAGCCAATTCACCTAACCTGTGCATCTTTGGACTGTGGAAGGAAACTGGAGCACCCTGAGGAAACCCATGCAGACACAAGGAGAACGTGCAAACTCCACACAGACAGTGACCTGAGCCGGGAATCGAACTCGATCCCTGGTGCTGTAAGGCAGCAGTGCTAACCACTGTGCCACCATGCTGCCATCCAGATGCAGATGTGCTGGTTAGGGGGATCAGCCACGGTAAATTGCCCCTTAGTGTCCAAAGATGTGTATGTTATATGGATTAGACATGGTAAATACGCGGGGTTATGGGGATAGGAAGGGGTGGGCCTGGATAAGCTGCTCTTTCAGAGGGTTGGTATAGATTTGATGAGCTGAATGGCCTCCTTCTGCACTTTAGGATTCTATAGTGCTACCCTCCAACCAGAATCAACAATCCTTTGACCACTCAACTAACCCTAACCACCCAGCTACTCCCAGACCATCCGACTGCTCACTGACACATCCACACATTCCTACCTACCCACATATCCATTCACCCACCCGTCCACCTACTTGCCTCCTCCACCTACCCACTTCATCCACCTGACCATCTACCCACTCACTGAGCTATCCATTCACTCACTTGACCTATTCACCCATTCACCTGGTCATCCGCTCACCCATCCACTCATCCATTCACTAACCCAGCCTCATTTAACAGACATTTAAAAATTCAGACAAATACTGCAGCGACTGCCATAAAAATGGGGCATGTCCTCCCCTTCCCCCAACTCTACTCCATTCACTTCAGTTAGGCAGGAGATGCTGCATTGCCCATTTCTCTGCCTGCTGGGGTTGGAAAATCCCAGAATAAATGGGCAGTTGCGCTGGGTTGGGAAAATATTTGTGGAGTGGAAAATCTAGATCAATGTCTCTGTTGTTTGTAAGTAAACAGAAACTAATGTGTAGTGAGCAAGGTTCCACACACAATGAAATAACATCAAGTACAAAGGAGAGATATAACTGTGAAATTGTACTATTAATTCACTATTATAGAAAACTGAATATTTTTGAGCACAGTTGCATGTGTTTATGTTATATTTTATATTGGAGCTATTCGATTTTAGCTTTGTTCGTTTTTATGGCTCTTATGACCAAACGATGAGCAGCAATATATTGAAAGATCAAATACTAATCAAATTCACTACAGGCAAACAATGTGCATATGATTTATAAAATGTACAACCTGGAACTGTCAGCAGTTATTGATGAGAGTGTGTTAGCTGTATTCAGTATTTGACTCTCAAATGTTAAGTATTAACAGATTATTTCCCTATTTCAAATTGTTCTATCCCAAATCTTTATTGTCATTTTCTCCTGGAGATGTTTAGAATTGAATTTATTTCAATATTTTGTTTGGTTCAGGTCATAGAATCCCTAAAGTGCAGAAGGAGACCATTCGGCCCATCGAGTTTGCACCGACAACAATCCCAGCCAGGCCCTATCCCCTTAACCCGATATTTTTACCCCGCTAATCCCTCTAACCTACACATCCTCAGACACTAAGGGGTAATTTAACATGGCCAATGCACCTAACCCGCACATCTTTGGAGTGTGGGAGGAAACCGGAGCACCCGAAGGAAACACACGCAGACATCGTGCAAACTCCACACAGACAGTCACCCTAGCCAGGAATCGAACCCAAGTCCCTGGAGCTCTGAGGCAACAGTGCTAACCACTGAGCCACCGTGCCGCCCCGTGCCAGTTATTCATTCTCTCACACTCATAATAATTCACAAGAATACCAAATGTAAAGGGAACAACAATTTATACTGCATAAGAAGAGATTGGTTGGAAAGTGGACTCAGATTAGTAGAGGTGTTGCCATGAAGAATGTACCAGTTTATTGATGACTGATAATTGGTAGACTGAAAATGCCTTTTAAAAAGTATACAGAACCATTTGCTAGTTATGTTGGGGTACAGTAATCAGGACTATCCTTGACCTTTTATTTTGCTCCACCAGTTCCACCCCTTCTCTGACAGTATAAAATCCAACTCATTTCTCCCTCTCTTTGGCTCAGAAGAAGGATCATATGGACTCAAAACATTGGCCGGTATTTTATGACCTCGCTCGGGCAAGGCTCGTAAACTCCCACCCAAGACCAATGAGGAAGTCCGTTCTGCGATCCTCCCCCACCCCGCCCGATTCTGAGACAGGCGAGGCGGTAAAACTCTGGCCATTAACTCTGTTTCTCTCTCTGCAGATACTGCCAGACCTGCTGAGATTTTCCAGCATTTTCTCCTTTTGTTATGGAAATGCAGCAGTTGCTTGAAACTTATGGGGCGATCGAGGATGAGCTTTTTTTCTGTAAGGCAACTCATCTAGCAACTTGTGGCAATTTGAAACTCACGACGTATCTTTCACTCATCACCAGTTGCTGGAGGTATTTAAAGATTAGTCAGAAGGTGTGCATTAAACTCATTATTCACCCAGCAAATTCTGAGCCAAAGTTTTCCATATTCTGAATAGCAGACACCTGACCATATAACCTATTTATGGCACTTCTACGAGCACTGTCACCATATTACGCCTGAACAGTATAAACAACAGAGGACAGAAAACAGATTCTTTGAGAAATTGTGTTCCATACAAAGCTGTAACCCTTTATCAACACGTTCTGCTTTAGATGCTTAGTCAGCTTGCTGACTATCCAATTCTTTTATCAGTGATGCAATGCATTTCTCCCTTATTTTTAAAGCCACAATGTAGAACATCATGGAAAACTTTTGAAAATCCACATAGAGATTATACCTACTGGATATTACTGAAGTCAGTGTCTCAAAATAATTCAAGCATACTTGTGTTGCATGGCCTTTTGCCTCCCCTTACAACCTCAAAATGCCTAGATGGAATTTGGAAAGATACTTTCCAAAACTTTCCCAGATCCAGACGTCGGACTAACTGATTGACACTTATCCAATTTGACAATTTGCGCAGGCTTCTGTATTAAAGCTGTGATCCCGTAATCCCAGTGGGAAGCTGTGTTCACAGGAACTGCAAGGCAAAGAACTTTGGTTAAGACAGCACAGACCTAACTGGAATCATGACTTACTGGGATCACAGAACACCACTTCCTGTCAATCTACAAGATCACTATTTTTTAAAGAAATAACCAAACATTGTTTCTTCTTATTATGTTTAATAATGGAGTCCAGCTGCCACAATAATGGCAGTCGGTTATTTGATCTGTAGATTAGTCGAGATGCAAATTAATGGGCCTTTGAAAGATAATAAGCATTTTATTTGTATGACTTCAACTCACTTCAATGCACTGGTGAATTATCAAAATATGCACATCTGAAACCAGCAAGAGAGCTTTTGTCTAGAATAAATTCAAATTGTACATTATTCAAAGCCAGAACTGTGCAAGTTGTGATTTCATTTGTTGCCTAACTTGAAAAGTAAACCATCCATCACTTTCCAAGAAGAATCTTGTTTAACTGTTAAAATTACTAATTTCTTAATTTACTAGGTCATTGAAAATTTTTGTATGATCACTAAATTACGTAGTTTTAGCAAAAAAAACAATTTGTCGACGTATAATTATGGATCAGTCCAATCTTCCCCAATTCCCTGCTTTCATAGAGAGAGTAGAGTCCCTACAGTGCAGAAGGAGGCCATTCGGCCCATCAAGTCTGCACCGACCATAATCCCACCCAGGCCCTATCCCCATAACCCCATTTATCCTGCTAATCTCCCTGACACTAAGGGGCAATTTAGCATGGCCAATCAACCTAACCCGCACATCTTTGGACTCTGGGAGGAAACCGGAGCACCCAGAGGAAACGCACGCAAGCACAGGGAGAACATGCAAACTCCACACAGACAGTGACCTGAGCCAGGAATTGAACCTGGGTCCCTGGTGCTGTGGGGCAGCAGTGCTAACCACTGTGCCACCGTGCCGTCTATTGTTTTACACTGCATCATCCAAGGAAAGTAATTAACAGCAATGCTGTGCAAGCTATGCCATCTCCCTTCAAGTATCCATAAGAAACTCAGTCAAAATCAACCAAAATGAGCTCCAAGGAATTAGAACTGCCATGTGTTCAAACCATTACATATTATACAAGTCAAGCATGTTACATGTATTTTGTTTCTGTGTAATCATTTTATTTGTAATAAATCTGAATCTTATTTTAAGCCTGAACATAATAGCCTCATGGTGTGGTATCTTTCTACTTGTTCAATAGATAAGAAAACATGGTGTACATCCCACATAATCCTTTGTGTACTGCGATATAATTAAGAGGAAATTGGTAAATGTGGCATATTATCCTACAAAACATGCACGAGTACTTTCACAAAACTGGTATACCATAATGTGACAAAGAAGATCAAAATTCAATTTCATTAAAACAAGCAGGCAAGAGCTTTATTTAATTCCTTCAACTCACAATAACAGAAGGAGATGGGGAGAAAGAGCCTGGGAGAGAATAATGTCAGATTTTCGAATTTTGGAAATACATTTCCATAAATTGACCTCAAATCCTGTGGCGAAAATGTTAGATTTATGCAACAGAAACATTTGTGATATTCAGGACACCATGCAAAAAATATTAAATAAAGTGAATGTAGTTACATCGGAACACCAAGAGGCTCTTGATCATGTTCTTCTGTTCAATGAGATCATGGCTGTTCTCTGACCTAACTCCACATCCTCGATAACATTTGAATAATAAAAATCTGTCAATCTCAGTTTCAAATTTAAGAATTGATCGAGCATTAATTGACATTTGTGGGAAAAAATTCCAAACTTTCAGCACTCTTTGCAAGTTTCTGAACTTCGCTCTTGAAAGATCTGGTTCTAATTTTTTACAGTAAGAGTTTTAACAACACCAGGTTAAAGTCCAACAGGTTTATTTGGTAGCAAATACCATTAGCTTTCGGAGCGCTGCTCCTTCGTCAGATGGAGTGGAAATCTGCTCTCAAATAGGGCACAGAGACACAAAATCAAGTACAGAATGCAGATTAGAATGCGAGTCCCTACAGCTGATGCGCGTCAATAAGCACATGGAATCAAGGCTTCGGTATTGAAGGCTTTAATAAAGTAACAAGGGAACTACTAACACGAATACACCAGTTCAGACTGAAGGGGTCCTGCTGGAGCAGGGGGTCTTATACCCTGCCACCGGAGGCGGGACCCCACTGGAATGTGCCACGATAACTCTCATAACAGGTAAACACCCTAACCCAACAACATAGTACAACCCCCACAGTAATAACACCCTAGCCCAACAGTAACATGGTAACAAACCCCAGTGGTGAACCAACGATGGTTCACCACATTCACCCCTCCTTTAAGAACAAAAGGTGGCGGGGTGGACGAAAAACAGGTCTTATAAACAGACAATAACAGAAAAGTTACAGGATTCACAAGTCCAGACGGTCTGGAGGACCGCACCGACGCTGCGATCTCCTCAACACCGGTTGCGAAACCGGAGCAGGTGCCGATCTCTTCAACACCGGTTGCGAAACCGGAGCAGGTGCCGATCTCTTCAACACCGGTTGCGAAAACGGAGCAGGTGCTTGTGGTGGCGCTCTTAAAGTAACGTCTGGCTGTCCCCTCAAGGACTCCCGGGCCGGCCGGCCCTGGTGAGGCGATGGTGCAGGGGATCCTGGAACGTTTGGTGGTAGTGGTGGTGGTGATGATGATGGTGGCGTCGATCTCCGAGTCTCAGGCAAGCTGTACATGGGAGTAAAAGTGTTATGCACTGGTCCCGGTGCTGACCGCGCCACGTCTGGGGAAGTAATGAGGAGTAGTGGATTTGTGACTGGGGGAATAGGAGCGACAGGGGTTGCTACGTCCCCTGCGGGCGCCAGGTCTCTAATGGAGACAGTGTCCTCTCGCCCGTCAGGATATGCCACATAGGCATACTGAGGGTTGGCGTGGAGGAGTTGGACCGGTTCGACCAAGGGGTCGGACTTGCGAGCCCTCACATGGCGCCGCAGAAGGACGGGTCCTGGGTACGTCAACCAGGCTGGCAATGAGGTCCCCGAGGACGACTTCCGAGGGAATGAGAACATCCTCTCGTGGGGAGTAGCATTGGTTGCCGTACACAGGAGGGAGCGGATAGCATGGAGCGCATTTGGAAGGACCTCCTGCCAACGGGAGACTGGAAGGCCCCTGGATTTCAGTGCCAGTAGGACAGCCTTCCAGACTGTAGCATTCTCCCTTTCCACCTGTCCGTTACCCCTAGGGTTGTAGCTCGTGGTTCTACTAGAGGCAATCCCGAATGAGAGCAGGAATTGCCTCAAGTCGTTGCTCATGAACGACGAGCCCCTGTCGCTATGAATGTAGCAGGGGTACCCGAACAGGGTAAAAAGTTCACTGAAAACCTTGATGACGGTGGCAGTTGACGTGTCCGCACAGGGGAAAACAAACGGAAACCGGGAATACTCGTCTATTATATTGAGAAAATAGACATTCCGGTCCGTTGAGGGAAGGGGGCCCTTAAAATCCACACTCAGCCTCTCAAAAGGGCGAGTGGCCTTGACCAATTGTGCCCGGTCTGGTCGATAAAAGTGTGGTTTGCATTCTGCGCAAATCCGACAGCTTCTAGTTACTGACCTGACATCCTCCACCGAGTAGGGCAGGTTGCGGGCTTTGATGAAGTGGTAGAGCCTCGTGACTCCAGGATGACACAGATCATTGTGGAGAGCCTTCAAGCGGTCCTCCTGCATGATGGCGCATGTTCCGCGCGAGAGGGCATCCGAGGGCTCATTGAGCTTCCCTGGACGATACATAATATCGTAATTATAGGTGGAGAGCTCAATTCTCCACCGCAAGATCTTATCGTTCTTGATCTTGCCCCTCTGCGTGTTACTGAACATAAACGCCACGGATCGTTGATCCGTGATCAGGGTGAACCGCTTACCTGCCAGGTAATGGCGCCAGTGTCTGACTGCCTCCACAATGGCCTGAGCCTCCTTTTCCACCGCTGAGTGCCGAATTTCTGGGCCTTGAAGGGTGCGGGAAAAGAACGCGACGGGCCTGCCTGCCTGGTTTAGTGTGGCGGCTAGGGCGAAGTCAGATGCATCACTCTCCACCTGGAAAGGGATGGATTCATCCACCGCGTGCATCGTGGCTTTCGAGATGTCGCTCTTCAAAACCTTGAAGGCCAATCGGGCCTCCGGCGTAAGTGGGAAGGTCGTGGACTTAATGAGCGGACGAGCTTTGTCCGCGTAGTTGGGGACCCACTGTGCATAATATGAAAAGAACCCGAGGCATCTCCTCAGTGCCTTCGTGCTAGCGGGCAAGGGAAGTTCAGTGAGTGGGCACATACGGTCTGGATCAGGGCCAATGACCCCGTTTTCCACCACGTATCCGAGGATGGCTAACCTACGCGTACGGAATACGCACTTCTCCCTGTTATAGGTCAGATTCAGGCGAGATGCAGTGCGCAGAAAGTGTTGGAGATTCGTGTCGTGGTCCTGCTGGTCATGGCCGCAGATGGTGACATTATCCAGGTACGGGAAGGTAGCCCGCAACCCGTTCTGGTCCACCATTCGGTCCATAGCACGCTGGAAGACCGAGACCCCATTGGTGACACCAAATGGAACCCTGAGGAATTGGTATAGACGACCATCCGCCTCAAAAGCCGTATATTGTCGGTCCTCTGGGCGGATGGGGAGTTGATGGTAGGCGGACTTAAGGTCTATGGTAGAAAACACTCGGTACTGCGCAATCTGATTGACCATATCAGAAATGCGTGGGAGAGGATACGCATCCAGCTGCGTGTATCTATTAATGGTCTGACTATAGTCGATGACCATCCGAGGTTTGTTCCCGCTTTTGACTACCACGACCTGCGCTCTCCACGGACTAGCACTGGCCTGTATGATCCCTTCCTTGAGGAGCCGCTGAACCTCAGATCTAATAAAGATCCGGTCCTCAGCGCTGTAACGCCTACTTTTAGTAGCGATGGGCTTGCAGCCAGGTACCAGATTTTTAAAAAGGGATGGTGTCGTGATCTTCAGGGTGGATAAATTGCACGCGGGGCGCTTTGGGCAATTTGGAGGCTGCGGCTGATTCCCTACTGCCAGTGAAGGGAGTGGCCCACCGTACTGTAGGATCACACTCTTCATGTGGACCATAAAGTTTAGTCCGAGAATTGGCGCGCAAAGTTGAGGTAGCACAAGGAGCCTGTATTGCTCGTAAACTGTGCCCTGTACCTCAAGAGTTACCATACATCGTCCTTGGATCGGTACAGACCGGGACTGTGATGCCATGGAAATTGTCTGTTTGGCAGGGAGAACCCGGAGTCCACACCTTTTAGCAGTTTCAGGGTGTATGAAACTTTCGGTGCTCCCACTGTCAAACAGACAATTCACAGTTCTGCCACTAACCTTTACCTCCATCATAGAATGTTCCAGTCTGTAATGCCTGGTCTGATCCAGAGAGATCGACGCCACCGTTGGCCCCTGGGCGTCACTGCATGCTGCCGATGTGGATGCTGAGGACCCCTGCTGGTCGCTGCTGCATGCTGCCGATGTGGATGCTGAGGACCCCTGCTGGTCGCTCCTAGTCGTCGTGGACCATGATGGCCGCCCCCATGAATCGCACATGGGCGAGGGCGCCAAGCGCAGCGACTCCTGGTGGTCTTCCTCCTCCTCTGTCTGCCACGATGGCGCCGTCCTGAGATCGCACGTGGTCGGACCTCGTGGGTACTGCGACGCCGAAAGAGATGGTCTCCGTTCTGGAGGGTTACAAGCTGCACTGCCGTTTTTAGGTTTGGACCTGCAGACTTTGCCGTAGTGGCCTTTTTTACCGCACTGGCTGCAGATTGCCGTTCTTGCCGGACACTGTTGCCGTGGATGCTTGGCCCCTCCACAAAAATAGCATCGCTGGCCACCTGGAGCTGCCGCCGTCGTCGAATCGGTCTGGGAGCGCGGGTTCGCGGGGCGAGGAGGGAGCAGAGCTTGCTCCAACCACGTTGACTGCACGTGGTCCTCGGGGTACAGCGCCAAGCTCTTCGACGCCGCCTCCAACCTCACGGCCATCCCCATTGCCTGGGTCAAGTTGAGTTTCCCCTTTTCTAGCAATTTAAGCCTGATGTACGAGGACCCTACCCCTGCTACGAACGCGTCTCGGGCGAGGTCGTACATATACTGCTCGGCGGAGACGTCCTTACAGTCGCAACCCCTGGCAAGCTGCAGGAGCTCATTGGCATAATCCTCTATGGTTTCGCCCGACTGCCGACGTCGTGTAGCGAGGAGGTAATGAGCATGTATCTCGTTGGGTGGCATAATGTACCTATTCTTTAGGAGCTCGACGGCACCCTGGTAAGTGGGAGCTGCACGAATGGCTAGGTAAATCGTGTCGCTTACCCTCGCGTGGAGGACCTGGAGTCTATCACTGTCCGTAGTGATAGCTACCGAGGCTGCCAGGTAGTCCTCAAAGCACTTCCACCAATGGTCGAATGTGTTAGCTGCACCGACCGCACGTGGGTCCAGTGTCAGACGATCCGGTTTTAGGATCTGTTCCATACTCTCTGTTTTTTTTTCTTCTTGTTGCACAGTTGTGAGTTTTCTGTTTACTTTATTAAATTGATGCGCGTCAATAAGCACATGGAATCAAGGCTTCGGTATTGAAGGCTTTAATAAAGTAACAAGGGAACTACTAACACGAATACACCAGTTCAGACTGAAGGGGTCCTGCCGGAGCAGGGGGTCTTATACCCTGCCACCGGAGGCGGGACCCCACTGGAATGTGCCACGATAACTCTCATAACAGGTAAACACCCTAACCCAACAACATAGTACAACCCCCACAGTAATAACACCCTAGCCCAACAGTAACATGGTAACAAACCCCAGTGGTGAACCAACGATGGTTCACCACAACAGCCAACCAGATCTTAAAGATACAGACAATGTGGGTGGAGGGAGCATTAAGCACAGGTTAAAGAGATGTGTATTGTCTCCAGACAGGACAGCCCGCAAGTCCAGGAGGCAAGCTGTGGGGGTTACTGATAATGTGACATAAATCCAACATCCCGGTTTAGGCCGTCCTCATGTGTGCGGAACTTGGCTATCAGTTTCTGCTCAGTGACTCTGCGCTGTCGTGTGTCGTGAAGGCCGCCTTGGAGAACGCTTACCTGAAGATCAGAGGCTGAATGCCCGTGACTGCTGAAGTGCTCCCCCACAGGAAGAGAACAGTCTTGCCTGGTGACCTGGTGAACAGGAAGATAGGGTGAAAGGGACGGATGGGATGCCCTTTCAGAGAGCTGGTGCAGACTCGATGGGCTGAATGGCCTCATTCTGCATTGTGGGGATTCTATGGATTCTCTGGTACTTTGTACTCCGGTCCTCTGTATAGAAAGGCCAGCTTCCTATTTAGTCTTTTTGATTATTTTCTGTTCTTGTTCTTGACAAATTCCAGGATGGTGGGGACCCCACACAAGGGCTGGACTTTACACCCCTCCGCAGTTTGAAGGTGGAGGTGCTCGTAAAGTGCAGCGCAAGGCCAACCTGCACGTACTCGACTGGTCTCACATTTTATTAAGGGTGATCAATGGAGGTGGTCTGCTTGACCTTGTACCAATTTAATGGCCATTTAATGGCCCCATCCCTACCTGCCACTATTTTACCCATGGCACAGGGGGAATCATGCCAGTCAGTAAGCTTGGAAGCTTTAGTTGTGTGGGCAGGTAGTGGGCAAGGTGGGAGGAACGCATCCTACAGGAATCCCCTTTGTCCATTGGAGGCACCTCCACCCAGGTTGGACATCCCCCTTAACCCTGCCCCCCCTCTCAAAACCAGCTCTCTTCACTTCCCCTCATACCCATCACCAGGGCCTCCCTGACCTGGCTCTGGCGATACCCCAGACTAACACCCCAGCAATGGCACTGTTGACACCTGGTGCAACTATAGAGTTGCTGGCCATCCTATTGGCTAATTGATAAGTCTTGCCTTGAGCTAATTAATGCGACTTCAAATTCACACAGCTGCACAGCTGGTGCCAACCAGCATTTCAGGCATGGGCCAAAATGGTGCGTGTTGCAAAAGTGGACAGCTAAAAGTGTAAATAATTTGCCACATGAGGTCAGGCAACAAGTGAAGGGGAAGTAACGTTAGTTGGACTCCATTCTAATAGAGCACCTATGCATGCACGCAAGCACACACACACACAGGTGCAATGGTCACCCTACCCCAGAGTGGATGCACTGCAGTGTGGCTGTGAGGTGTGACTGAGCTGTTGCCACTGAGGGCCATGTACCCTGACATTTTGGTCTTGTTGTGGTTGGTGCAAGCAGCTGAAGCTTTAGTTGCCCTGACGGAGTGGATGGGGTCATGCATCCTTTTGTGGCATTGTGTTGCTGACCTCTTCTGTACCCCCGGCACTGACAGCATCGACCACCTGTGCCCGTGCAGGTTTGGTTTTCCTGCTCAGCCTCCTCCTCCTCCCATCAGCCGGGTGCAGTACATTTCTCCAGGCCTGCAAGGACGACACGCAGGGAGTCATTACTGAAAACACTCCCAGTCCCACTCTTGCCACCGGACTTATCTCAGATGGGTGAATTCTGCCAATGCTTCAGTTTGAAGACCTTTCTCAATTCCTGAATATCAAATATCACCCAATGTGGTCTCCTCTATATCAGAGAGACCAAACTTAGACTGGGTGATCGCTTTGCTGAGCATCTTCTGTCTGTACGCAATCAGGACCCCGACCTTCCCATTGCTTGCCATTTTAACACTCGATCCTGCTCCCGTGCCCATGTGTCTGTCCTTGGCCTGCTGCAATGTTCCAGTGATGCTCAATCCAAACTGGAGGAACAGCATCTCATCTTCCGGCGAGGCACGCTACAGCCTTCCTGTCTCAACATTGAATTCAACAACTTCGGATGACTAGCTCCACCCCACTTCGACCCCTTTGTTTTCATTTTATTTCATTTTTTACTGTTCTCTACCTTTTATTTCTTTATTGTCTTTCTTTATTTTTCTTCCCCCTCACTCTTTCCCCATTTTATCCTCCCTTTTCTTACCTTTTCTCCCCCCTTTGCTTCCCCTTTCCCCCTATTTTACTTGTCTCCCACCCATCCATCTCCCCCTTCCTCCCACATCTGCATCTTAGAAATCATAGAAACCCTACAGTACAGAAAGAGGCCATTCGGCCCATCGCGTCTGCACCGACCACAATCCCACCCAGGCCCTACTCCCATATCCCCACATATTTACCCGCTAATCCCTCTAACCTACGCATCTCAGGACACTAAGGGGCAATTTTTTTTTTTAGCATTGCCAATCAACCTAACCCGCACATCTTTGGACTGTGGGAGGAAACCGGAGCACCCGGAGGAAACCCACGCAGACATGAGGAGAATGTGCAAACTCCACACAGACAGTGACCCAAGCCGGGAATCGAACCCAGGTCGCTGGAGCTGTGAAGCAGCAGTGCTAACCACTGTGCTACCGTGCCGCCCCTTATCTGCCACAGCTTACCTTCTGATTTCAGCTTCTCTGCCATTTAGCCATTCACACCTTCTATTCTCTCCATGGACTGCCATTGGCAGCCTTTTCCCCTTGTTTTTGTGGCTATGACTCATCTTTCATTCCTACAGTATAAATACCTCCCACTTTCTATGCCTTTCAGCTTTGACAAAGCGTCATCTGGCCTTGAAACGTCAGCTCTTTTCTCTCCTTACAGATGCTGTCAGGCCTGCTGAGATTTTCCAGCATTTTCTCTTTTGTTTCAGATTCCAGCATCCGCAGTAATTTGCTTTCATCCCGAATATCAAACCTTCCCTCCTGTTTTCACGTATTAAGTTTTTAGTGACAAGTTTTCCCATTATATATTTGTCTTTATATTTATATTTCTCAGCTCTGATCAAAGGTCATCAAGCTGAAATATTAAGCAGAGTTTTCTATTAAAGAGATTAAGTGCGGTGGCAGGTGGTTTCAGCAGTGTTTATCCTGCTGCTCAGAATGGTGCGAACTCACACCCAATTCCACACTTGGAAGCTCATTAATTATGCACAGGTGAGTATCAACTCAAATCACCTGACAAGTTGGGAGCTGATTCATCCACCCGACATTCACTGGCAGGGTCAAAAGTCCTTTTTAAATACCCATCTTTCTCCAGAAGACCCACAGAGATGTCTTCTGCACTCAAGGTGAAGTCCTTAAGCCTTAAGAAGGCAGTCCCTTACTTCACCCACCAGGCCCTCGGGGCACTGATCAGAAGAATGTGGGTGCGTGGATGCCCTGTATCCCAGGGATGGCTCCAGGAAGTACACCCGCCTCAGGTCTTCAGCCTGGGAGGCTGCTACACAAGTAGTTAGTGCAGCTGGCAACTGTGTCCGAAATGCCATCCACTGCAGGAAGAAGATAAATTATCTCATCCTTCAACTTCCTTCAATTTCAACTCTCATTATGGCTTCTTGTACTGAAATGGTTATCCCCTTCAGGGTTCTCACACAACCATTAGCTGTGGGCACATATCACCGTTCATTCTCCCATGGAAACTTTCACATCATCACCATTCCATCTATCGTGCTGTTCACACTCCATCCACTGGCCTTTCTGGGGAGGACTCAGCACACACAGGAGGCACTGCTCTCACTGAGCTCAAGGGGGCTGCAGTTGAGCTGGCTGGGAGGACAGGGATCACTCCTCTGAGGAAGGGGAGATTGGTCCTACCAGCAACTGAGTATAGATCACAGTTCCATCACTTCATCAAATCCTGACAATCACACTGAGTCACTGAGACCCTCCCTCTCACCTCCCAGTCCGACTCTGGCATCCTTCTCCAGTCTCCCTCCCAGGTCTCCTCCCTTACCCCTGTTCTGACTCCACTGGCCATCAATTCCAGCACTAGTTTGTTTCCTTTCTGGCATCAGAATTCCATTTCAAATCTCAGCAGGACAGCTAAGAATTTGAATTGAGATTTTAACCAGGAATCTGGAAATTGAAAAATGTTGCCACCAGTAGAAGTAACCATGAAGGTTTGGAAGTGTCATAAAAACCCAAGTAGTTCCTTTTGCGAAAGAGGCCTTGCATTTTTCCTTGATCTGGCCTGAACATACCTGCGGACCCACAACAACATGGGTGAGTTGTAATTTTCCTCTGAAGAGGCTAAGAAAGTGACTCATTTATATCAAAACCATCAAGAAAAATGTCCAACATCACCAATCATGTCAGCCTTGCTGTCACTGTCCAAAGAAAAGGGCAGCATGGTGGCACAATGGTTAGCACTACCAGGGACCCAGTTTGATTCTCGGCTTGGGTCACTGTGCGGAGTCTGCACGTTCTCCCCGTGTCTGCGTGAGTTTTCTCCGGGTGCTCCGGTTTCCTCCCGCAGTCCGAAAGGCGTGCTGTTTAGGTGCATTGGCCATGCTAAATTCTCCCTCAGTTTACCCGAACAGGTGTCAGATTGTGGCGACTCGGGAATTTTCACAGTAACAGTAGGAATATGTTCGGCACAACTTGTGGGGCCGAAGGGCCTGTTTTGTGCTGTAGTTTTTCTATGTTTCTATGTTTCTAACTTCATTGCAGTGTTAATGTAAGCCTACTTGTGACACTAATAAATAAACTTTAAAAAAATGTCTGAGGTTTTCTCTGAAAGTTCAGAATGTTTCAGTTTTGCAAAGCCCTTGTTAAGAGTGGAAATTCTCCTCAGTAGCCCAGGGGTTTGGATCGAGAACATGGGAAGATGCTGGGCGGGACTTTCCAGCCTCACGCATCCCGAAACCATAAAATCCTGCCTGAGGTCAACGGACCTTTCCATTGTCCGCCCCCTCACTCCCTCCGATTCCCGTAGCGGGCGGGGCAGTAAAATTCCAGCCACTGTTTCCATTGGCAGGAAGGTTAATAACCAGACACAGACTGAAGATAATTGGCAGAAAAACAACAGGGGGGCCATGAATAGAATTATTGTTATGCAGTCAGTCATTATCATTTGAAATGTGTTGCCCAACAGAATGGTGGAAGCAAATTCAGTGATGAGTTTCAAAAAGGAATTGGATAAATAAATTTTAAAAAATAAGAATGTGGAAGAACAATGGAGCAAGGTTAATTGTACAAACAACCAGTATGAGGTCAAATGGAGTCTTTCAATGCTGTAAGATTCTGTGCTCCCTGAGGGTGGCTCAGGACATTGTCATACCCTAACATGCTGTGAAGACATGAAGCTTGATTTCAGGTGTAAATTAATACCAATATGTGTGCATGTGTGAGTGCAGAATTTCTATTTTTTTTCTCAAGGTCTGAGCAAAGAATCTTACTGCCTTTCTTTCATAGCGGCCAAAATCTGCCTGGAGTAACACATCATTAACAATGCCGAAATCATCCTGTAATTCGAGGACTGAGCAGATACGCTGTAATTTGCAGATTTCCAGAACTTGATTTACTCTGCTCCACTGCTAGCTCCCCTGCATTTGTACATGGATTGCCCATTGAACTGAGCAAATGAAGTCTGGTGTCGTAATTAATTTTGCCAACACGATAATTGTTATCAAAATGCTAATCAATTTTTCTGGCCCATTAAAGGAACAATTTAAACTGTTTTATTCCAGTAGTTAGTGAACACTGTCGGCACGCTGGCACAGTGGTTAGCACTGCTGTCTCACAGCGCCAGGGACCCGGGTTCGATTCCTGGCTTGGATCACTGTCTGTGCGGAGTCTGCATGTTCTCCCTGTGTCTGCGTGGGTTTCCTCTGGTTTGCTCCCACAGTCCAAAAGACGTGCTGGTTAGGTGAATTGGCCATGCTAAATTCTCCCTCAGTGTACCTGAACAGGTGCCGGAGTGTGGCAACTAGGGGCTTTTCACAGTGACTTAATTACGGTGTTAATGTAAGCCTATTTGTGTAATATATAACAGTTTGAGATTTTAAGGGCTGAATAATATATAGGGTAGATCGCTGCACCCCCACTCCCCTCCACTTTGGAAACCATGTTGATGTTGAGTCGACACCACCCTGCAGCCATAAAGGACTGTAGGGTGGACTGGTGCTGGCCAAGTGGGACTTCAAACCTTTTCTGGGGCAGAGGTCCCTCCCTCTGGAGCTGCCAGTCAATCAGACTGGCTGGCAGCTCCGTCAGTCCTGGCACCATCAGGAAGGCGTCAGTGGCTGCTGTCAGTTCTGCTGGAGAAGAAAGTACCCCAGCGTCTTGGAACCTGCGGCAGGTAAGTCTGGGGTTTTGGGCTGGGAGGTTTGGGTGCATTAGGGAGAGGGAATGTGGAGCAATGGGGGAGTAGGAGGTTTTAAGAGAGGAAATGAGTAAAAAGGAAGGGGCAATTGGACCTAAAGAGGGGCCAACCAGTGATCGGTAATAGAGCCCCCAAAGAAGAACCCCCCACCTTCCCTCCTGCTTTTTAAGCACTTGAGTTAAAGATTGGGCTTCCTCCTCCCACTCTGCTGCCCACACAAAACATTAATTGGCTTGATAACATGCTTAATTGACCCTTAATTATTTATTTACATGTGGCAGGCAGGCTGCTGATTTTGGTTCCTGCCCGCCTGTCCCTTGGGCTGCATAGGAAGGTGATGGAATGGGCATTCCCTCCATTATACATGTTCCCCCCTCGCCCTGTGGGAAGAACGCCCACATCAAAATATCGAATGTTATTTTTTTCCTTCTTTCCTTTCTGTCTGTTTTCTCTCTTAATCCAATCTTTCTTTCCTTCTCTTTATTTCTCCTTCTGTACCTGATTTACTATTCTTTTTCTCCTCTGTTTCTTCCTCAATTCTTAAACCTCTTTGGTTAAGGAGACTAGACTGCTGGTCTCATTGCTTACCAAGGTAAGCAGCTCACACTTTCAACAACTGACAGGGCAGAAATGCTCAAACTGAAGGGTGCAGAAAAATGTCCAACAGGAATCAGGTCCAGGAAGATCCGGTCCGTTGATACAGAATGGGGAAGGAACTCATTCTGAAGGAAAGATTAATCAGGATTGCACCATGTTGAGATTGGTGACATGAAGGCTGACTTTAACAACCATTTTTTTTAGAAGAAATCTAAAAGAGAAAGATAATCAGAAGGAACACATATTTTTAATATGTTTAAGTTCTCTGTTTCCTATTGAGCGCAGGTTTCAAACTTCCACCCTGTATAAAGTCTGCTAAAACCAAATGGTTGGGTTTTTTCCACTGATGTTTAGGGATTATGTTTAAATAAGAATGTTTACCAATACAAGCAAGTGGTTATATTAAACTGTCTAAATAATTTATCCAATAGCATGGAGTTGATAATTATCCCAAATTTTCCACTGATTAAGTATAATTACTTAGAACAGAGTGGACATAATCAAGGCCAGTGGAATGTTCAATTTATTCTACCAGTGGGAACAACTTGATAGTTACTAATCCTTATTATGCACTCTGTTGATGAACAAGTTCAAAAGTGATTATGTAATTAATTGCATTTTCTTAAGTATTGTTATGAAGAATAATGAACGTGGGTGTGGGAGTTATACCACTGGCTATGCCCAGAAAGCTCTTTGTGCCTTTGCGGATACCAGTGGCAATTAAAATTTCTGGAATGAAAACTGGATTAGTTTATCCAGGAAGAACAAGTTGGCTACATTTCTGTTTAGACCATTTGTAACTCTGGCCACTACATGCAGACATGCCTACTCCAGTTGTCTCCAACTTATAGTTCAGCCAGATGCAATTTATAGTTTTGTGCATTGATATAACAATTTTTTAATGTGGATAAATAGGATCTGTGAATATTTTGGCATTTGTTATGTGCCATCACTTTTCCATCTGACTTCAGGCACAGAGATAATATTCTCACTCTGTGTAGCTTACTGGGCGGGATTTTATGGCCTTGCATATCCCGAAACCGCAAAATCCCGCCCGAGGTCAACGGACCTTTCTATGGTTCGTCCCTTGCTCGCTCCAATTCCCATGGCGGGCAGGATGGTAAAATTCCGACCATTATTTTACATGTAACTAATTATGGGAAGGGTGACTACAAGAGTGGGAAGGAAGCAAATGTCCTGAACTCTTCTCCTGGAGGTGTATGTGGAAAGAACCCCTCCACAAGTTTAACAACTTTCCTCTCTGAGGAAGGTGAAGTTGTGAGAGGAGAGATGGGTGTACCATCACCAAACACTCCAAAGGGGCGGGATTCTCCAATACCATTCACCCTGCCCCCGCTACCGGCGAGAAATTGAGAATTTGGCGCTCAGTCAAAACTCCATTCACTGCAGCGGGACCGGAGAATCTCAGCCATGGGCAAGGTTTCTGCTGCAGATGCCTGTGACAGAGCCAACCAAATTACAATCCCTGCTCACTACATCTAACATGACACTTTGAAATTTAAAATTAGTGCCTCTTAAAAAAAAACACACAGAATATGTCAGCAAAACTTTAATGAATAAAAATAAACTAATCAATTTGGAAGATGATACAGAATCACAACTGTCATTTGCTAACTTATTTTCATGTCTGAGGATTTTTCAGTGTAAATACCAACATCAACTTTTGAATCTACTCCTACCTAGAAAATTACTTGGTATGATACAAAGGTGAAAATCAGACTTGTTACACATAACAAAAAAGGGGTGGATCAATCAGAATGCTTTCCAATAATTATCTCAAAGTGTGGAAATCTTTTTATCACTGTGATTTCACAGAAAGGCACAACGTCATTTTAGTTGATGATAATTATACTGAGAATTTGACTAAATTTGAAAGGGCCTATCGTGATAATTATGCGCTGTCTGAAAATATTAAGTAGATGATTACTGAATAGAGCGTTCTGGGGATAATATATTTCGATTATATATATTTCTCATTGTGATTAATATTCTAGAGACAGGAGCCTTGTTTTTGTTCATTGTAAAGTTATGAAATAGCTAAATTATTTGGGTAATTACAAACAGGACAATTTTCAGGATTCTAAAATAAGTACTTGAATGGTTTGACATTGAATGGATTATAGGAGTGATAGATACTAAATAGTGGACATTGTAAAAAATCAGCCAGGTTCAAGACACCTTGCTGTGTCTGTTTTAAATATACCAACAATTCAATTTTTTGAAGTAATCATCTGAATTGAAATTGAAAAAAATGTCGCTTCTGATATTTTTAAGAATATACTTATTTCATTAATAAAGTTGCTCAATATAAAAATAGACCAAATGAATTGTAATTAGAGGGAGCAAAAATTCAATGTCAATGCTTTTTTTCAGAGTAAGACAAAGAAATTGTAATTCGCATTACACAATGAGTTTGGTATTTGGTACATAACTAACATTAAAGTTGCACCTGAAGACTTTAGGATGCTACAGCCACTTCTTTAGGAATATGCATTTCATTTGGCACCGCCAGCTTTTCCTCTGATGGGGTTGTCTTGTGGAAGAATTTATGACCACGTGAATCAGTGCTTTCGTAGATATAGCCTGGTGGAGTAGGATAGCTTGCAGGACAGACTTCCAGCTTCTTTGGTGTATACTCAGTACGATATAAGGTTCCAGCATCAAATGGTATTGCACTATGTAGAGGAGCATCTGATGGTTTGAAGCTCTGAGTTAGCTTAATTGGATGAGGGACAAAATTGGCTTTAAAGGTTGTTAAACCATCAAATTTTGCATCTGGTATTCCGATTTCTTCAATTCTTTTGATTATCTCTGGCTTCTTTAGATCCCATGATTTGAAGTCATCTTTCATTGTAGTGCTCCCTTGAAAGGGAGCATGCACCTTTCTTGCACTTGCAGGTTTAAATGGAGAAGGTGGCTTGACTTTATGCCCAACATAATCAAGGTGGGAAGTGCTATTTAAATCCATTGCACCATCTGGTTGCACATAATCTGGATGCTTGTGGACATATGGCAAGGTGAAAGGCCAAGCCTGAAAACGATCACGGAATTCTGAGTTGCCATCAAAGGGCGCGTCTGATCCTATCTTGCCAGGATCAGGTTTGAAGCTTTTAGTAGGATCTCCATGCAGCCCTCTGAAATCACGACGGTGAGTGGTGATACTGTCAAAAGGTTTATCACTTGGTTTGTATTCATCTGGTGGCCTAACATATCGTTCCCCCAGCGGATGAGGAACATAAGCAATTTTGTGATTTGTTAGACCATCAAAGGGGACATCAGAAGCCCTTTGTGAATCGGGTGGTTTGAAACTCTCCCTCAGTGCATATACCTTGGGACCAAAGTCATCTTGAAATGTAGATGGATTTCCAAACCGTGCTTTAGGAGGGCAGTAAACTTCTGGAGCTTTAGGCTTTCTTTTGGGAATGTCCCATAGTCGATAATCATCTTTTTAGAAATAAAAAGTGCTAGTATATTAGCTTATGGCTTCATAAATATATTGGACAATACTTTTAAGCTAATGGATATGAGGACATATTGCGTTTTCACAAAAGTCTTAGCAAAATTAAAATGTTAGTTACCATATCACATCCCAATATTTTTGCCCCAGCATTGTAGAAAATGGGAGATAGGGAGATGACTCTGCTTATTAATTACAAAGGTGAATAATTATCTACTTTACACTCTCACATGGAGCAGTCTGAATGTAATTAACACATAAATATTAAAGTTCAAATAATCCTGCATTTGAAAAAGTACATAAAATCATGTCAAACACACATTGTGGATGGGATTCTCTGGCCGCCTCCCTGCGGCGTGTTTCTCGGGGGTGGGAAGTAGTGTGCCTCTGGCCAGTGGCAGGATCTTCTAATCCTGCTGTTATCAATGGGATTTCCCATTGATTCCACCCCACACTCCCAAGAAACCTGCAGCGAGGTCGCTCCATCAGCAGAATCGGAAGGTCCCGCCAGCGTGAAGAACTGGAAGAGTTCACCCTGTATGTTGCACAATGTACTTAACATGATTTAAAGATATAGTGACAATGATATTCATCTCATTGCTGCCCTGCTTTTGAGAGTGCATTTGCCACTACTACTCAGCGCTAAGCACTTGTAGCATTGGGAGTAAAACATAAGGTGAATATTCTTCAAGAAGTCCTCTCCTTTGAGGAATGTGGACTTCAACCGGGTTACTTTCAAAGAGAATTTTCAGGCATACATTCATCACTTGCTACCATTTTGTGGGCTGGATGTTTTGAAAGAGTATAATAGTCAAATTGTATCCCCAGGCTACCATTGCAACAACAGTTGTCTCAACTGTAACCTGCAACAAAACAAGACACTTGTGGCTGTGGAATCTGTTCAAACCACTACCATGGGCAATTGAAACTCCAAGATTTGAAACTTCAAGTGATTGTGAATAAGGGTTTTACCCATTCTCTTTGCGAAATACTGCAGGCAATTAACTTTTAATTTGTCCTGTTGGATGTGGCTGGCAAAACTGTACTTCCTGCCTATCCCAGTGTCCTAAACTGTTTTTCACAGCTGGCTGGCTTGCTAAATCTCTTCGGAGGGCATTATAAGTCAACCAGATAGTGAAAAGCTGAGCTGTGTATAGATCAAGCCTGGTACAAACTCCCTTCCTTGAATCCATCGGGTTTTTGTATCAATATGACAGCTTGATCAGGGTGGCATGGTGGCACAGTGGTTAGCACTGCTGCCTCACAGCACCGGGGACCCGGGGATCGATTCTAGCCTTGGGTGACTTTCCTGTGTGGAGTTTGCACATTCTCCCCAGGGGTTTCCTGGGTAAGATGATCTTTCGGAGAGTCGGTGCACACTCGATGGGCCAAATGGCCTCTTTCTGCATTGTCGGGATTTTATGGTTCATGGTCATTTTTTAATGCCGGCGAAAAATACTAGATGCTATGAATTCATATTCACAACTGCCATGGTAGTATTTGAAGTTGCCATTTCAAGGTTGCTAGCCAGTATAAGAACCATGACATTATCATGGTCATTCGTTTATTGCTGAAAAAGGCCAAATTGTCAAAGCTTTTTGTAATTTCAACACGTGTCTTTCTCAACAACGCTCAAGTTCTGTACCACCAAATGGCTATTTGTACACAGATATGTATAAAGACATCCTATTACTTGCTGCAATTATAGTGTGCAGGCTTTATGAAGGAAGGGATTAGAAATTAACATTTTCAGTAATTTTAGAATTTACCTTTATATGTTGGTACAGTGTCTACTTTTGCTCCTTTCCCAGGTTTTGTTGGTGGAGGGCGCATACTTTGGACAGGCTTAATTTTGTGAGGGCCAAAGTCTGTCTTGTAGGTTGTATGATGATCTATCTCACCAGATTTTGGTCTGTAATCATGCTGAAAAGGCTCTGGTCGATGTGTAATTTCATAAGGTATATAATCTGTTCTGCAGATGGGAAAATAAGAATCAAATGTTTCTGTAATGTATCACAGAATTCCTACAGTACAGAAGGAGGACATTCAGCCCATCGAATCTGCACCAACTATTTGAAGGAACATCTTATCCAGGTCCACCCCCAGGCCTACCCCATGCATTTAACCTGCTAATCCCCCTAACCTACATATCTTGGGACACTAAAGGGGCAATTTACCATGGCAAATCCACCTAACCCGCACATCTTTAAACTGTGGGAGAAAACCGGAGCATTGGGAGGAACCCACGCCAACACGGGGAGAATGTGCAAACTCCACACAGTCACCCAAGGGTGGAATCAAACCCGAGTCCCTGGTGCTGCGAGGCAGCAGTGCTAACCACTGTGCCACCCCAAAGTAGTTAACTTATTGCTTTAACCTCTTAATCATTTACTCAGCAGAAGAATAAAATGGGCTGACTTTGTTAAAAATGGGAGAAAATATCCAAAAAACACTGAAGGAATTACAAAGGCTTTCAAACATACATTCTGTGAGAATTCAGTCTTTTTAGCACCAAAGAAATATTTGCATCCAGTCATAACCCATACACAATAATAATGATCCTTTCATTCTTCGCAAATGGCCAATGAGCCAGTCAACCAGTAAGAATGCAATATGTTGAGAAATTCAGCTGTTGAATGTTCAAACGTTGCAGACTATGTATGAACACCAGCAAAAAACAGGCTGCTTTACCAATGAGGCCCTGGTTGGCACAGCAATGGGAGTGATGCACACCTATAATTGGTGGGTAAGGCAGTTCCCTGGCATGCAGAAGAAGTCATTTCACATGGCAACGCATGAGAGACTGCAGCAACACTTCTCTGCCAAGCAGAGGACATGGTAGGAGATCAGAAAAAAGGAACTTGAATGATAAGTACAAAAGCATTAGCATAAATGTGACCTACTAAATAAATTAAAATAAATGTCAGCATCTATGATTCTATGATTAATTGTATTATTGACATGAGAGTAAGTTATACCTATAAGAGGTACATAGGCCTTAGTTCTTTTTACTTACAAATAATATTAATAGTGGATTAAAAGTGAAATAAAGCAGGTATACAAATGATCATATACATGATTGAGAGAGAACATACTATAAAAATGCACATTAAATCACCAGGAGGTATATTGCCTTATTAACAATAGCTATTAAAGTGTTTCCATTTACAGCTATGAATAGATTGTGTTAATCAAAGTACTCTATCTAAGGCTCCTCTGATTAGATTGGTGCTCCTCACATTCTATAATCTCACTCCTGTGATTACAGATGCTGTAACTGTATTTGCACTTAGTTTATAGAATCATAGAATCTACAGTACCATTTGGTCCATTGAGCATGTACTGACAACAATCCCACTCCCAGGTCTCATCCCTGTAACCCCACATATTTACAGTCCTAATCCCCCTGAAACTAAGGGGGAATTTATCATGGCCAATCAACCTAACCCGCACATTGGACTGTGGGAGGAAAT
The DNA here is from genome assembly GCF_964213995.1 of Mustelus asterias. NCBI lineage: Eukaryota > Metazoa > Chordata > Chondrichthyes > Carcharhiniformes > Triakidae > Mustelus > Mustelus asterias. The sequence goes on from NC_135824.1 coordinate 33,562,997, forward strand.
CAGAGCACCCGGAGGAAACCTATGCAGACATGGAGAGAACGTGCAAACTCCACACAGTCACCCGAGGCTGGAATTGAACCCAGTTCCCTGGCACTGTGAGGCAGTAGTGCTAACCACTGTGCCACCGTGCCACCCCAAAGTTTCACACCTCTTAAGCAGTTAACCAGCTTATTAACCACCATATTTTTGTTAAGAGTGATTTCTCAGCCTGGCAGGTATTAGACCTGATGCATTGGAGAGTCAGTCAGGGTGCGAACCTTCAACGCTCTCAAAAGGAGTCAGCTCACATGGAAACTTGACACATGCATCGAAAAATTGTAATTTCAATCGTATGCAGTGGAAGTGAACAACCAAGTATATTGGTGTAGGCATATCCAAACAACTCGGGAAGTTGTTCCCTCACAGCAATCGGTGTGTCAGGGAGAAGGGACCACACCAGCTGTCCCAAGTACAGAACTGTGTCAATCCCAGAGCCCCATATGTCCCCAACAACTGCAATGGAACAACAAGTCAACCAAGGAAAAAAGGACCACAGGAATTACACTCTCCAGACAAGGAACATCACCCAGACAAAAAGCTGATGTCAAAGAGCACACGTACCACTAAGTGACCTAAGTGTGCAATGTATCTGCAGAGAATGACTAATAGAACAAATAGTTGATAAACAGTGGGTGTATAACGGGTACCTTAGGTAACTCATAGTCACACAGGTCATATATGCAAATATGTCTTTTGTTCGCTGGGAAAAAGGAATGTTTATATCTTTTTTGATATGTAAAGGGCGATGTTTGGGTTGTGAAATGTAACCAGTCCGATGTCATGTCTGACTTGCTGTAGTTATGTGACTCTGCCATGAGGCAAGTCCACTGTTACTACTTCTGATGAGTTCAATAAAGGTTCTAAGTGAAAAGCACTGATGAAGTACTGTAGGAAAGGCTCCAGTTCTTCCACCTTATATCCTCTCATACCCACCCAACCTCCATGACTCATCTGACTCTCCCATGCCCCCTCCATTCATCCTCATATTACCCATACCCCTGCGTGCCTCACATCTCCCATCAACACTTTTGGCTCCTATGCCTTACCCATCTCTTTCTTATTTATCATGTCCCATCCATTCCCCCTCACTGAAGGTGGCAAGGGTGCAAAATGTACTCTGGGTGGGGGATTTGAATGCCCACCAAGAGTGGCTCGGCAGCAGCACTACTGATCAAGCTGGTCGGGTCCTAAAGGATATAACTGCTAGGCTGGGTCTGCAGCAGTTGGTAAAGGAACCAACAAGAGGAAATAACATACCGGACCTCATCCAAATTCAAATTCAAATTCCCCTCCAATTCAATTTTCAACCGTAGTGAGTCGGATCTCAAACAATGACGAGACAGAGTACAGGAATGAGATAGAGAATCTGGTCAACTGGTGCGGCAACAATAATCTCTCTCTGAATGTCAACAAAACGAAGGAGATGGACATCGATTTCAGGATGCGTAAAGGAGAACATGCCCCTGTCTACATCAACGGGGATGAAGTAGAAAGGGTCGAGAGCTTCAAGTTTTTAAGTGTCCAGATCACCAGCAACCTGTCCTGGTCCCCCCATTCCGACACGATAGTTAAGGAAGCCCACCAACGCCTCTACTCTCTCAGAAGACTAAGGAAATTTGACATGTCAACTACGAGTCTCACCAACTTTCATAGACGCACCATAGAAAGTATTCTTTCTGGTTGTATCACAGCTTGGTATGGCACCTGCTCTGCCCAAGACCGCAAGGAACTACAAAAGGTCGTGAATGTAGCGCAACCCATCACGCAAACTAGCCTCTCATCTATTGACTCTGAGTACACTTTCCACTCCCTCGGCAAAGCAGCTAGAATAATCAAGGACCCTCTCCCAGACATTCTCTCTTCCACCTTCTTCCGTCGGGAAAAAGATACAAAAGTCTGAGGTCACGTACCAATCGATTCAAGGACAGTTTCTTCCCTGCTGCTGTCAGACATTTGAATGGACTTACCTTGCATTAAGTTGATTTTTCTCTACACCCTAGCTATGTTTGTAACACTATATTCTGCACTCTCTCGTTTCCTTCTCTATGAGCGGTATGCTTTGTCTGTATAGCATGCAAGAAACAATACTTTTCACTGTATGTTAATACATGTGACAATAATAAATCAAATCAAATCAAAACCATCCTTACCAACCTGCCGGCTGCAGATGCATCTGTCCATGAGATGCATCTGCAGCCGGCAGGTTGGTAAGAGTATTGGTATTGGTAAGAGTGACCACCTCACAGTTCTTGTGGAGACAAAGTCCCACCTTCACATTGAGAATAACCTCCATCGTGTTGTGTCACCGTGCTAAATGGGACAGACTTCGAACTGATCGAGCAACTCAAAACTAGGCAACCATGAGGCACTGTGGGACATCAACAGCAGCAGAATTGTACTCCAGCACAATCTGCAACCTCATGGCCCAGCATATCCCCCACTCAACCATTGCCATCAAACCAGGGGATCAACCCTGGTTCAATGCAGAGTGCAGGAGGGCATGCCAGGAGCAGCACCAGGCATACCTAAAAATGAGGTGTCAACTTGGTGAAGCTACCAATCAGGACTACTTGCATGCCAAATGGCAAAAAACAGCAAGTGATAGACAGAGCTAAGTGATCCCACAACCAACGGATCAGATCTAAGCTCTGCAGTCCTTCCACATCCAGTCAAGAATGGTGGTGGACAATTAAACAACTCACTGGAGGAGGAGGCTCCACAAATATCCCCATCCTCAATGATGGAGGCGCCCAGCACATCAGTGCAAAAGATAAGGTGGAAGCATTCGCAGCAATCTTCAGCCAGAAGTGCCGAGTGGATGATCCATCTCGGCCTCCTCCAGTGGTCCTCAGCATCTCAGATGCCAGTCTCCAGCCAATTCGATTCACTCCACATGATATCAAGAAATGGTTGGAGGTTCTGGATACTGCAAAGGCAATGAGCCCTGATAACATTCCGGCAATAGTATTGAAGATTTGTGCTCCAGAACTTGCCACTCCCCTAGCCAAGCTCTTCCAGTACAACACTGGCATCTACCCAACAATGTGGAAAATTGCCCAGGTATGTCCTGTACACAAAAAGCAGGACAAATCCAACCCAGCCGATTACCGCCCAATGAGTCTACTCTCGATCATCAGTAAAGTGATGGAAGGGGTCATCAACAGTGCTATCAAGCAGCACCTGCTCAGCAATAAGATGCTCAGTGACGCCTAGTTTGGGTTTAGCCAGGATCACTCAGCTCCTGACCTCATTACAGCCTTGGTTCAAACATGGACGAAAGAGCTGAATTCCAGAGGTGAGGTGAGAGTGACAGCCCTTGACATCAAGGCCGCATTTGACTGAGTGTGGCATCAAGGAGCCCTAGCAAAACTGGAATCAATGGGTATCAGGGGGCAAACTCTCTGCTGGTTGCAGTCATACCTGGTACATAGGAAGATGGTTGTGGAGGGTCAGTCATCTCAGGTTCCAGGACATCTCTGCAAGAGTTCCTCAGGGTAGTGTCCTAGGCCCAACAATCTTCAGCTGCTTTATCAATGACCTTCCCTTCATCATAAGGTCAGAAGTGGGGATGTTCGCTGATGATTGCACAATGTTCAGCACCATTCGTGACTCCTCAGATACTGTTCAAATGCAACAAGATCTGGAAATATCCAGGCTTGGGCTGACAAGTGGCAAATAACATCCACGTCACACAAATGCCAGGCAATGGCCATCACCAATAAGAGACACCTTAACATTCAATGGTGTAACAATCACTGAATCCCCCACTGGCAACATTTTTGGGGTTACCATTAACCAGAAACTCAACTGGACTCACCACATAAACACAGTGGCTACAAGAGCATGTCAGAGGCTAGGAATACTGCGGCGAGTAACTCACCTCCTGACTCCCCAAAGCCTATCCACCATCTGCAAGGCACAAGTCAGGAGTGTGACGGAATACTCCCCACTTGCCTGGATGGGTGCAGCTCCAACAATGCTCAAGAAGCTTGACACCATCCAGGACAAAGCAGTCCGCTTGATTGGCACCACATCCACAAACATTCAATCCCTTCACCACCAACGCTCAGTAGCAGCAGTGTGTACTATCTGCAAGATGCACTGCAGCAATTCACCAAAGATCCTTAGACAGCACCTTCCAAACCCATGACCACTTCCATCCAGAAGGACAAGGGCAGCAGATAAATGGGAACACTATCACCTGCAAGTTCCCCTCCAAGTCATTCACCATCCTGACTTGGAAATATATCGCCATTCCTTCGCAGTCGCTGGGTCAAAATCCTGGAATTCCCTCCCTAACGGCATTGTGGGCCAACCCACAGAACATGGACTGCAGCGATTCAAGAAGGCAGCTCATTACCACCTTCTCAAGGGCAATTAGGGATGGGCAATAAATGGTGGCCAGCCAGTGACACCGATGTCCCATGAATGAATTAAGAAAAATGTTCCACATGTGGTTTTCATGTCCCCCGTATATCCTTCAAAGTTACTCATCCAATATCCATTATGGGAAGACCTCAAGAGGCTATGAAGCAGAAATTTTAAAAAGAACTTCTAAATTCTAATAGAGCTCTCACTCAAACACACTTCACACAAGAAGAAAATCTCATTCATAAAAAAGGTTAAATACCCGCCAGTGGTCATTCCATTATAAAAACAAACAAACATTCTAGCCAGGATTTTCTGCCCCCTCCATGATTCTGATCAATGCTCCAGCCTTCTTCATCTTCTCAGACCCTTCTGTAACATTTCCTTGGCTTCCATTTATCTTTTTACCGAGAATTCTAGATATTGCCCATTTAAGTTTTTCTAATATTCTTACTCTACTGAATCTCTTTCTGACCAGCTTTTCTTTGGTTCCAACCCTAAAATCATTACTGGATGTGCTGACAAGCATTTAGCCACATGTTGGAGGCAGGGCCAGGGAGAGAAATCATGGGCCCCGGTGCTTCTTCTGTTTTGGGGCCCTCAGGTGTCTCTGTGCAAGAGACTTTTTAAATGGCCACAGACAAAGACTAAATGGTTCACAATTGTGTCTGTTTTGTGATCAGCAAACTGAAGACTCTGCTGATTGCTATTTCTCGCTACAATATACTCTGCAACACAACTTGTGGCACAATATTACAATACCTCAAAAACACTCTTTGAAAAGCACCAAGTTAAAGTTGAATAATAGGTAAATAGACAAGATTGAAGCCAATGAAAAAGACTCTTGAGGACCATGTACAGTCTAAAACAGGTTCCTGATTCTCTATGACCCCATTACACACTTCTGTCCTGGCAATCTCGCCCCACAAAGTCCGCTCATAGTAATTCATTAGCAACGAAATAGACAGAACTCCAGGCATGATTCCAACCTTCGTTCACAAGGTAATTATGGATGACAAAGGTCATCTAGCTAGCCCAGTCCATCTCATCTATTCCAGAATGACATATGAACATAGCAGGAGTAGGCCATTCGTCCCCTCGGGCCTGCATGCTCTGCCATTTCATAATATTGCCTACATTATACCAGTGTATAATGCAAATGTACTTAATTGGCTTCTAAGCAATTTAGGACATCATGAAGGGTGCTGTATATATGTAAGTTTTGTCTTTCTTTCATTACATCTGCATGAAGTAGGCAGAGTGATGGTAGAAATGGTGCAATTGATTGCTGAGTTAAGTACCTGATTGGCACTTAATTTGGCAAGCTTTCCCAAAAAGAGGTGACAAGGGGCATTTTGCTAACTCTCCAGCCAAGTTCAAGATCCCTGTCACCTCCATTAAATATTATTCATTGTGTGACTCACATGTTATATATGTAACATTTCACCACAAAATATGAACAAAAGTAAGACTGAGTATTTATCCTAAATGGTCAATTTAGGCCCCTCCATGCCCTCTCATACTCCCCATGCCACTTCATACACACTCTGCCCCCATGCTTCCCATGTACCAGACATAGCCACTCATCCAGTATCCACTTGGGTCAGACCTCAAGATGTCTTTGAAATGGACATTAAAAATAAATAAGCTTCAACTATCCAATAGAGATGTTATTCAAATTGTCAGGAAACAGAGGTAGTTTTGAGACCTGGTGGAGTTAGCTAGTGAAAAGCCAGTGATATCCGAGGTATTTCTAAGGTTGGTGAGATCTATAGTCTGTGAACTAAAAGGGTGAAGGAATTGTGAAGCAATTAGTGGCTGGATTTGAGAGTTTGTGTGAATGTTTGCAAGTTCCTGGCTATTCAAGACAAAGGAATACTGAAAGGAAAGTTGGAAAACCTGGAGGAGAATCCTTGCTGAAAACAGCTGAGGGAAAGCATTGTTTGAAAGAACATTCTAAGGCATGTCTGTTTGAGTTGGAAGCTAGAGTCCAGTGAGATCAGTTGGCTTACAGTATAATAGTCATCTGGGGGCATTTGAAGAAAAATCCACAGAAGATTGTTTGGATGCCATCTGTCATGTGGTTTCAGAGTGGGGTGTTATCTGACCACAGTTAGCCTGTTGGGTTATAGGGACTGTGTGATTATTGAAAACCTTACAGCATACACTATATGTTGTAACTTGTATTATCCTTTAAAAAAGTGTACATTTTTGTGGAGGAGTGATGGAGTATTGTATTATAGTCAAACTTTTCATGTTTAATATATTTCGTTATTAAAAGCAAATTGGCAGTCCTGTGACTCTATACCCATGTTTTCTAATAAAAAGTCAAAGCTTTGTGCTGGAACTTTACCGCCCCGCCTACCACGGAATCACTCGAGCGAGGTCATAAAGTCCCGCCCATTGTCTTTTGAACCAGGTCCCATTCTGGGAACTTCCCATCCCGTGGTAACACCAACTGGGATCGTAACAAAATACACATCCAAATCAGAAAAAAAAATCTAATTCCTAAAAACTATTCAAAAAAGACTCCTCAGGTGATTAATTTATTGTAAAAATGGGCAAACAGTTATTCACTTATCACATCAAAGGCATATAATCATTTAATAAAATCTTAAAACAGCTAATCAAAATGTGAACATGGTTCTTGAAATGGTGCTTGAAACTTTGAAATTCAGCCAAGCATTCATGATAGGCTCAGCTGTAGCAAACCATTGGAATGTAAACAATGGAGTCCATATAAACTGAAAAAACAGATGGCCTATTTTGAACTTCATTGGATACCCTGTTAATCAAAGCAGTCCAGGAACTAGTGGTTGTTTTTTTTCTCTAAATAAAAGCATCTGAAGGTCTTTTTTCACTTAGAAGAACTGAGGGCATTTAAGTCGCTTCAGATTATTACACTCAAGCAGTGTTTCCTACAGTTTTGGGTGCATATCAAAACTTAAGTAATGCCCTCTGATGAATCACTGCAGTTAACACACATCTATGTTACAATACAGAATCCAATACAGTTATGATATTAAAAGTTGTCAAAACATGAACACTTACCCGTAAAAAGGTTCCACCTTCCTCAACAGGCATTCTCCCAGTGGTCATGAGGTCTCTTTTAGGGCTTCCAAAATCAGCATGGCACACAGAAATAGTAGTGTTGGTGGGGATACAAATTCCTATAGGGTCACAATGGCAACCTCAAACTCAGGAGAGGTGCATTTGTTGTCGTAACCCAAGGCCTTCTGGACCCACAAAAAAGCCATACAATAGTGTAGCACTTAGCTGATATTGCAAATTTGAAATTAGTACAAAGAATTCCAAGTTTTCATCATTCCCGACCCCATCACCAGATTAAATTCTGGTGCCATAGTTAACACAAAATATTTTCTTTGAGTTGACTGCATAGTTGCAGAATGCTACACAAGTTCATCATTAATTACTTTTAATGAGGTTTTAGCAAGATGTGGCTCTTATAGTTTTTGCCATTGTTCATCTATCCGTTTTGAGAGGGCATAAATATTCAGAGCAATAAACACGGGTGAAGTCTATTTGTACTTTAGAGGCACTTGACCCATTCATGTGTACTGCCAATACTATCAAACTGAGAAAAATAAGGGTCTGGATTTAAATTTGCAAATGATTTTGTGGAAGCTAATTTTGCACCCTTCTAAATTCAAATCTGTGAGAAGCAATACATTTAGACAGACAAAACCACAAAATGGTGTTGTGGAATATTTGAATGCCAAAACGTTTTATGAAGCTATGCTTAAGAATTGCCAAAGAAATGCTGTTCTTTAGGGAGATATTTTGTCTTGTATTTAAAGAAGGCTCAATAATATTAATCATGAATGAATATTACAATGCAAGGGATAAAGCATGAAGTGCTGTAACTTTGGTAGTGCAGATCAACAGGATCAGTCTAATTTGTGCATTTAATACGATTGACTAAACAATTGCCTGGTTCCATTTCAGGTACCATTGTCTTCAGACATTTACCTAAATGTTGAGGTTCCTTCCATTTTGTCACGTTTAGACAGAATTTCAGGTTTTGGTTTGAAGCTTTCCCGGGGTTTGATACCTCCATAGATAGGGTATTTTTCATTGTATTCAGTCAGCAGACAAGGCTGCAAAGTCTTGTCACCGAATCCTGTTGGCATATGTGGACAGTGATGCCGCCTGTTAAATGAAAAGGAAATAAGGTTTACTTTTTGACGGAGCAAGAATTAAACAAGTATCATAGGTGTGCTTAGATGAATTGCAAAGGTGTCACATAGTGGTCATACATAGTGCAGCCTAGAAATTACTTATTCTGTTGTATTAGTTGATCATCACTTAACAGAGGAATTATCCCATTTAAATTAATGGGGCAAGGATTCTTTAAGAGCATAGAGAAATGTGTTAAATGTTAATAACAATGGGAGCGATTTTCAGCCCGCAATCGCCATCAGAGAGAACAGCGATGCGGGCAGAAAATCCGGAGAGAATTAGAACATAGAACATTACAGCGCAGTACAGGCCCTTCGGCCCACGATGTTGCGCCGACCTGTGAAACCAATCTAAAGTCCATCTAACCTACACTATTCCAATATCATCCATATGTTTATCTAATGATCCTTTAAATGCCCTTAATGTTGACGAGTCCACTACTGTTGCATGCAGGGCATTCCACACCCTTACTACTCTCTGAGTAAAGAACCTACCTTTGACATCTGTCCTATATCTATCACCCCTCAATTTAAAGCTATGTACCCTCGTGCTAGCCATCACCATCCGAGGAAAAGGCTCTCACTGTCCACCCTATCTAATCCTCTGATCATCTTGTATGCCTCTATTAAGTCACCTCTTAACCTTCTTCTCTCTAATGAAAACAGCCTCAAGTCATTCAGCCTTTCCTCATAAGACTTTCCCACCATACCAGGCAACATCCTGGTAAATCTCCTCTGCACCCTTCCCAATCCTTCCACATCCTTCCTATAATGCGGCGACCAGAACTGTACGCAATATTCCACGTGCGGCTGCACCAAAGTTTTGTACAGCTGCAACATGACATCATGGCTCCGAAACTCAATCCCTCTACCAATAAAAGCTAACACACTGTACGCCTTCTTAACAACCCTATCAACCTGGGTGCCAACTTTCAGGGATCTATGCACATGGACACCGAGATCTCGCTGCTCATCCACACTATCAAGTATTTTACCATTAGCCCAGTACTCTGTATTCTTGTTACTCCTTCCAAAGTGAATCACCTCACACTTTTCCACATTAAACTCCATTTGCCACCTCTCAGCCCAGCTCTGCAGCTTATCTATGTCCCTCTGTAACCTGCAACATCCTCCCGCACTGTCCACTAATCCACCGACTTCAGTGTCATCCGCAAATTTACTAACCCAGCCTTCTACGCCCTCATCCAGGTCATTTATAAAAATGACAAACAGAAGTGGCCCCAAAACAGATCCTTGTGGTACACCACTAGTAACTGAACTCCAGGATGAACATTTCCCATCAACCACCACCCTCTGTCTTCTTACAGCTTGCCAATTTCTGATCCAAACCGTAAAATCACCCTCAATCCCATGCCTCCGTATTTTCTGCAATAGCCTACCATGGGGAACCTTATCAAACGCTTTATTGAAATCCATATACACCACATCAACTGCTTTACCCTCATCCACCTCTTTGGTCACCTTCTCAAAGAACTCAATAAGGTTTGTGAGGCACGACCTACCTTTCACAAAACCGTATTGACTATCCCTAATCAAATTGTTCCTTTCTAGATGATTATAAATCCTATCTCTTATAATCCTTTCCAAAACTTTGCCCACAACAGACGTAAGGCTCACTGGTCTATAATTACCAGGGTTGTCTCTACTCCCCTTCTTGAACAAGGGGACAACATTTGCTATCCTCCAGTCTTCTGGCACTATTCCTGTAGACAATGACGACATAAAGATCAAAGCCATAGGCTCTGTCATCTCCTCCCTAGCTTCCCAGAGAATCCTAGGATAAATCCCATCCGGCCCAGGGGACTTATCTATTTTCACACTATCCAGAATTGCTAACACCTCCTCCTTATGAACCTCAATCTAGTCTAATAGCCTGTATCTCAGTATTCTCTTCGACAACATTGTCTTTTTCCTGTGTGAATACTGACGAAAAATATTCATTTAGCGCTTCTCCTATCTCTTCGGACTCCACGCACAACTTCCCACTACTGTCCTTGACTGGCCCTACTCTTACCCTAGTCATTCTTTTATTCCTGACATACCTATAGGAAGCTTTAGGGTTTTCCTTGATCCTACCTGCCAAAGACTTCTCATGTCCCCTCCTGGCTCTTCTTAGCTCTCTCTTCAGGTCCTTCCTGGCTAACTTGTAACTCTCAAGCGTCCTAACTGAGCCTTCATGTCTCATCTTTACATAAGTCTCCTTCTTCCTCTTCACAAGAGATTCAACTTCTTTAGTAAACCACGGTTCCCTCGCTTGACCACTTCCTCCCTGCCTGACAGGTACATACTTATCAAGGACACACAGTAGCTGTTCCTTGAACAAGCTCCACATTTCAATTGTGCCCATCCCCTGCAGATTTCTTCCCCATCCTATGCATCCTAAATCTCGCCTAATCGCATCATAATTTCGTTTCCCCCAGCTATAACACTTGCCCTGCAGTATATACCTATCCCTTTCCATCGCTAAAGTAAACGTAACCGAATTGTGGTCACTATTACCAAAGTGCTCACCTACCTCCAAATCTAACACCTGGCCTGGTTCATTACCCAGTACCAAATCCAATGTGGCCTCGCCTCTTGTTGGCCTATCTACATACTGTGTCAGGAAACCCTCCTGCACACATTGGACAAAAACTGACCCATCTAAAGTACTCGAACTATAGCGTTTCCAGTCAATATTTGTAAAGTTAAAGTCCCCCATAACAACTACCCTGTAACTTTCGGTCCTACCCAGAATCATCTTTGCAATCCTTTCCTCTACATCTCTGGAACTTTTCGGAGACCTATAGAAAACTCCCAACAGGGTGACCTCTCCTTTCCTGTTTCTAACCTCAGCCCATACTACCTCAGTAGACGAGTCCTCATCAAATATCCTTTCTGCCACCGTAATACTGTCCTTGACGAACAATGCCACACCTCCCCCTCTTTTACCACCTTCCCTGATTTTACTGAAATATCTAAACCCCGGAACCATTCCTGTCCCTGCTCTATCCATGTCTCCGAAATGGCCACAACATCGAAGTCCCAGGTACCAACCCATGCTGCAGGTTCACCCACCTTATTCCGGATGCTTCTGACGTTGAAGTAGACACACTTCAAAACACCTTCCTGCCTGTCAGTACACTCCTGTGACCTTGAAACCTTATTCATGACCTCGCCACTCACATCCTCCTGTACACTGGAGCAACAATTCAGGTTCCCATTCCACTGCCGAAGAGCATTCGCAAATTTCCCCCCCAGAATATTGGTACCCCTCTGGTCCAGGTGAAGACCATCCCATTTGTAGAGGTCCCACCTACCCCAGAATGAGCCCCAATTATCCAAGTATCTGAATCCTTCCCTCCTGCACCATTCCTGTAGCCACATGTTCAACTATTCTCTCTCCCTATTCCTCTCCTCGCTAGCACGTGGCATGGGTAACAAACCAGAGATAACAATTGGGAAATGCGATTCTCTCCAAAAAGATCATGTTGGAAATATAAGTTGTAAAATTGTGGTCTGCCAGACAAGGAAATGCAATATGTGCCAAAGAACAGCACATTGGAATGTTTACTCTTTCCAATAATTTGGTCTTGTAATGTGCCTTCAATGTAGTCTGTCCCAGGGCATTTCACAGGAGTTTGACACCAAGCCACATAGAGAGTTATCCAAAGACATTTATTGGAGGAATTCCAGAACTTCGAGCTTAGGCAACTGAAGGCAATGAACCAATGGTGGAGCGAAGGAAAATCGGAAATACGTAAAAGGACTGATTTGGAGGACTGGAGCAACCTTAGTACCAACAAAATTGGTAAAGGAAGGGCTAAGTTCCAACCAATATTCCAAAAGATGCATGGACAGTAGTCTAACCCACTGTGCCATCCAGCCCTTTGGAAAAATGTCAACTTTGAAAATCAGGTTTTTAGAATTGATTGGGAAACTATGCATAATTACAACAGATTAACAAAATAGTTGAATCACATTACAAATCCAACATTAAATTAGATAACCTCAGTACCCATGGAAACATATTTCCGAACAAAATGTTGAGTATAATTGGACTGACGAGAGCCTTCTCCAGCTAGTGAACCAAAAACTATGTACAGTAATTAATCATAATAAAAGACTGCAAAAATAGATTAATTTTACACTTGCGTGTGTTGTCATATCAATTGAAATTAAATGCTCTTGCTGTTTCATGCCAATCATGACTTCAGCTTTAATTTATGTTTTTATGAGTCGTGAAATGATCTGGATTTATTATAGGTGGTTTAATATAATAAAACAAATGTAATGTTGGTTAAAATGTATAAAGCAGTAACTTCCATGTATTTAGTCATTGTAATGATAATCTTTATATATTTGTGATAAATTCATTGTGCAAGATGGTCAATATTGGTGCTTTTGTTATTAACAACCGTAATGATAAATTCCGTTTTTTTAGAGATTTAAATGCAAAAATATCCTGTGGCACCTTTTTGTGAAACTATATTTGGTACGTTAGATTGGCATTTCCTGTATATAGGGAGTACTTGTTTACTGCTGGGATTGGAAAATAAAGCTTAAATTGATTTTAAGTTGTTTCTTTAAGCATATTAATTTTACATATATTTTATGTACTTAACTGATAATCTTATAAATCACTGAGAATAAATATTTATGTATTTCTATCCATTTAAGGTATAAATAAATTTTAAAACATGCTTAACATATGAAAGATTAATTGCACAATTTATTTACTTTGTATTAAATTATATATTTTTTCTACTAAAGCACTTCACCAAACTTGGTGTCAACACATTATGCATAGTGGTGATAATTCTGGGCTAGCAATCATCCATAGATGATGATTCAAATTCAACTATAACAAGTCAGGTTGTTAAATTCAATGGATCTAGTTATTAGTGCACAACTTTAAAATAAATGAAAGCTACTGGATTATTGTAGCAATTGATGTGGTTCACCAAAGTCTACCAAGTAAAAGGAACTTGACACATCGATGCTATTCATGGCTAGTCCATGTTTTGTGCTTGACTCTTACTAAGCTCTGAAGTGGACTAGCAGGTTGTTCAGTTGTGTGAGCTGCTCAACAAATCAATCATAATGAGATCATCTGGAAAAACAGAAGTGTGGTTATCTGTTCAACCTGCATATTGATATAATTGCCAGATGGTCTCATTATGAATGTTTGGTTGAACTGCAAGAATGTCTAATGTCTTCAGCTCAGCAGGTATCTGTTTACTCAGTTGCAAATAGGAGCACTATCTTGTATGATTGCCATCTTTATTACCTTGTTATAACCAGATATTTCTTTGAAGAGTTTTTTCAATACCTGTGTGTTTATTTGGACAAGATTCAGAGAAGTGAAATGAATCACAAGTTCCCACTATGTGTATCTCACTGTCTGTGATTGATTGACAGCATTATGATAAGGTAAGAGTGACAATATCTTTCCAAGGGAAAGTTAAATGGTTGTTTGTCTTTCTCATGAGCATTTTGAAATTTACTGTAAAATAAGAGCAAAATACTGTGGATGCTGGAAATCTGAAATAAGAACTGGAATAAGTGCTGGAAATACTCAGGAAGACTGGCACCATCTGTGGAGAGAGAAACAGAATATTCTCTAAATTTCACCTCTCTGACATAGAATGATCAGTTGTCCAGCTGAGCGAGACTGCCTGTTTCCATTCTTATCAATTCAGTTATAGCCGGAGGATCACCAGCTATGGCTTCTCTTCCTGTTCCAACATTGTTATCCCTGTCATCCCAAAATACATCCCTGGTGCTCTCTTGTTCTCATCTACATGCTGCTCTTCCATGACATCCAGTAACGCGAATAAGTTGCAGCGTGGCATAATTAACATTGATACTCCTCCTTCTGCACAAAGTTCCAAGCACAAGGCTTGGAGACAGTGTTATCTTTCACGATGGCTTTCAGTGGGCCTTCTTGGTTAATTATACATTTTCTTTTCAATCTGCGAAGGATCTATTTTGTATCTTCAGGCTCTCCACAATAAACAGGCAACCCCAGATGAAGAGAACATATCCACATTAGTATAACAAATCATATACAATGCATTAGCAGTCAGATTTGCTCACTCCATAGCAGAAATGATCTATTGATTGATACTGCTAACACTTAAGTCCCTGTTAAAAAAGGACAAGTATTTGATGCATTCACTACTTTATTTGCAATTTTTTTTTTCTAAATAGCTGCTAAGTAGAGTTGTAAATAGGGGCAGCTTTCAAACTCCAAAAATGCTCAGAGTAAACAGGTTAGTTTTATGATTGCCATTGGTCCAATGACTGGCAGCTATGTAGTCCCATTAGTCCCAGTGGAAGTGGTAACCACTGCAGGGACAACAGACAATCTCATCAAATTGAAGAGCCCAGGTAAGTCCAGGTTCAGGAGTCTCAGCGGGGGGCGGTGGAGGGAAACATTAGGTTCCAGAGGCCAGATGGGGAGGGTTAAAGGGGAAGATGACCATTAGGAGAGCACACCTGCCCAAGCAGCTACAGCTGCAAGGCTTCCTGCTGGGTGTGGAGGCAGGTTGCAGGTTGGGACTGGCAGGAAGACTATCTGCTGGATTTTACATGCCTTCCCAACCACCCCCCAAACCTCCCTCCCCCCCCCCGCCCCCCGCCTTCAATTCCACTGTCGGGAGAGAGTAAAGTTACTTTACACTCTGGAAGAAACCTGATTTCCTAATGAGTTGGCCTCATGAGGCTCTTTCCCAGGGCAACAGCATTAGCATCCTATCTCTGGGTTCCCAGACCAGTTAGGGAGGGCAGGAGGTGTTGTTCCCATGCATCCTCTGTCTGTACACCTTGTTTTGGGGCTTCCTCTCCTTCTGGTTGGAGCTTGGTTTCCTTCCTATCTCCCCTGTGGAAGGGTATGTCGCTGAGGAGAAGGCAGCTGGTGCTGCTGGTGTTGCCCCTTCTACTGCTGGAGCATAGTGATTTGTGGCTTCTGCTCTTCCCCTTCGGCAGAGGTGGAAGGTAGAGCTGCATAAGCTGCTCCCATGTTGTGATGTTGTGATGAGGGCTGGCAGCAGCCGAAAAGTGAATGGCCTAGGTTGACAGGTTCTAATTCAATTTCTGTTGAGAGAATTTAATCCTTTGCAAATTTAATTTAATTTATTCTCAATGTAAATTATGTCAAGTTCCTCTTGTGAAAAAGCTGTCAGAATTCCTTGGACATGACAGATGCTAATGCACACTTCAAGAACTATTTATCCCAATATTTGCCAGTGTCCTTTGCAATCTTCTTGACACTCATGTATTTCATGAGAAGAATGAAGAGAACCGACACAAGTCTGATTCCTGCAGTTAGAGACACTCAGGATTTTAAGTTTAGAACAAAGGCACCTGAGAGATAGTCAATGGTATGGAAAAAGTAAGTCCAGAATATTACTTCAAATTACGTTGTAAGATTAGCACAAGATGATATAATTTCAAAAATAATATAAACTAACTTAAGGACAAATGTGATAAAGTTCTTCTTAATACAGAAAGTGAGCAATACTTATAATGGATTTCCAGGCAGAGTGGTGAAAGTGAAAACCCTCGATGCATTTTAAAAAAAATTAAATACAACAACGCAAAAGCGATTATGTGTGGGTGAACAAACATGACTGAATGGTCTTCCTTATCGGTAATGGTGAAGATTATATTTTCCCCCATTCTCCTGTATGTCGGCCAATTCTGTCAGCATGATTTTATAGTGATCTATTATCAATTTCTATATTTCTTTTAAAGCTAGAGTAGGCAACAAGATTTGAGAGATATGTGATGGAAAATGCATTGGCAACATGCTGGAACTGGATGGAGGAATTTGGAAGAAACTAAAGGGTTGTCCCCGAAAGGGAGTTGGGAAGAGTGTGAGGCCTGTGAGTACTAATGGAAGGTCGAAACCAGAGTTTCAAGCACTTAGAAGTAGTGGACAATCTCTGATCACATGAATAATAGTTTAGAATGTGGGTAGGGTCTTGAAGCATTCAGTTGCCTTGGGTCTGAGGCCAGTTGTTGTAGAGGCTAAACTTGAGGATCAGACAAAGCTACTACTCACCTCCATTTCCCACGCCCACCCCACTCCCCAACACCCCTCCCACTCCAATGATAAAGTAGGTGTGTTGACAAATTAATCAAATTGCGAATTGCCAAGGTTTCTGCACAAAAACAAGAGTCTGGAAAGAAGGAAAAATAAAACTGTCTGTAACCTACATGATTTAAGATGACCATTTTCACTGTTGTGTAAAGGTGACAAAATGATTTTGTCTGCTCAGATGAAATTTAATGCAGAAAGATGTAAAGTGACACATTATGGGAGCAAGAATAAGACAAGGCTATATAAAATAAAGCATAACACTCTAAAAGAGATGCAGGAACAGAAGAACCTGAGGGTACCTGTTCACAAATTGCTGAAGAAAGCAGAGCAAATTGAGAAAGTAGTTAATGAGGTTCAGGGGTCCAAAACTTTACAGAGGTATCATAGAATCCCAACAGTGCAGAAGGAGGCCATTTGGCCCAATCGAGCCTGCACCGACAATAATCCCGCCCGCCCAGTATATCACGTGTAATTACCCTGCTAATCAACCTAACCCGCACACCTTTGGACTATGGGAGGAAACTGGAGCACCCAGAGGAAACCCACACAGACACGGGGAGAATTTGCAAACTCCATACAGACAGTCATCCGAGGCAGGAATTGAACACAGGAGGCAGCAGTGTTAAACACTGTGCTACCATGCCGCCCATAGAGTATATAGCGTGTAGAGCACAAAGGTTATAGTGAACTATTATAAAACACTGGTTCTGCTCTTAATTGGAGTATTATGTCCAACTGTGGGCATCATACTTCAGGAAGGATAAGAAGGTATTGGGGAAAGAGCAAAAAAGATTTATGAAACTGGTCCCAGGGATGGAGGATTTCAGTTATGTGGATATTTTGAAGAGACTGGGGCCATCGTCTTTTGGGAAGGCTGAGAGGGGATTTGATAGAGATGTTCAAAATCATGGGCAGTCTGTACAGAGTGGATGGAAAGAAGCAGTTCTTGGTACTTCTAAAATCATTAATTTTAGTCTATCATTTTGTAGTTTGAATTAATATATTTTTAAGCATTTTGTTCTAAAATTGTTAGAAGCCATTTTAATAAAAATGAAACCAGCAGAATTGGAAACCAGCCAGATTAGTTAAGTTGACAGCCTTAATTGTGACAATTAAAGTATAAGTAATTCATTAATAGATATGTTAGAAAGGCTAGAAATGTAATTTGGAACACAAAAGTTTATAGCGTTTATAATTATAAACACATTAAAAACACTTGATTATTAATACTGATTCTTAAAATGCTCTTGGAATTATAAGCTTGTGCCCTTCTCAGATAGAACAAAGATAACGTGACTTGTTAACATTTACTGGAAGGAATGAATAGGCTCCTGTTCAAGATGTCTCAACTTTAAATGACAGACAGCTATGTTAACCATTTTTTTTCTTTATTGATTCAAGGGATGTATGTCACTGGCTAGGCCAGCATTTATTGTCCTTCCATAATCGTGCTTGAACTGGGTGACTTGCTAGGCCATTTAAGGGTCAACCACATTGCTGTGGATCTGGAGTTGCATGTAGACCAGACCAGGTAAGGATGGCAGATTTCCTTTCCTAAAGGACAAGAATTAATCAGATAGGTTTTTACCTACAATCGACAATAATTTCATGGTCATCATCAGGCTTTTAATCCCAGAAGCTGTGGTGAGAATTGAAACTTGGTCCCAAGATCATTACCCTGTGTCTCTGAATTACTAGTCCAGTGATGATATCACTGTTCCACTGCATCCCCTGACACTCAGCCTACCTCAACATAAGAGATATAGGGGGAGATCTTACCAAAAGAATTCTAAGTCCAGAATGGGCGGGAAAACAGGAGAGTTTCAGATCCTTTTTTCAGCGAGGCTACCAGTCGAATCTTATGCAATAAAAAAACCCTCAACCTCTTCCGCCTGCAAGGGGTGTGGGTGGGGCCTAAATCGCTTGAATGCCGGCTGATAGCAGCAGAGGGCCCACTGCACATGTGCAGGTCTCTGTGCTGAGAGCAACAGAGCGTGTCATTGTCTCTGCTACTACAGCCAGCAGGCCTCCATGGCCTGAACCCGCACCCTCTCCCCGCTACCGTGGGGCGGTTTGCGACTCTCTTGCATGGAACGATCAATATCCTCTCCACTTCGCTCCCCACATCGATCGCTGTGCAGAGTGTGCAGCTGTTCCCCCCTCCCTCCCCCCACTGATTGCCATGCAGAGTACGCTGCGGTTCCCCCCCCACCCCTATAATGATCACTGTGCAGAGTGCGCAGCTGTCCCAACCCCCACCGAATGGTCTGCCCCGCCGTGGCCCTATCCCCTTCGCACTGTTCAGTGTCTGATGGGTACTGCCAGTGTGCCCAGTTGGCAGTGCTAGGGTGCCAGGCTGACACTGTCCAAGGAGCACCACCCCCGGTGCCCCAACCTCCCGGATGGGTCTCAATGGCCTCCGGTTCTACTGGCGAGGCCATCCTGTCAGGTCCCCGTTGATGGGGACCATATGTGATCTTCATCGGAGAGAAACTTCCCCAGCAAGTCCACAGAGGCAAGTGAGCCCAGATGACACTGTCCTGGGCTTGCTAATTCCACGTAAAGAGGATTTGAATATTTTTTTTATTCATTCGTGGGACATGTGTGTCGCTGGCTGGCCAGCATTTATTGCCCATCCCTAGTTGCCCTTGAGAAGGTGCTGGTGAGCCACCTTCTTGAACCGTTGCAGTCCATGTTCTGTGGGTTGACCCACAAGCCATTAGGGAGGGGATTCCTGGATTTTGACCCAGCGACTGCGAAGGAACAGATATATATTTCCAAGTCAGGACAATGAATGTCTTGGAAGAGGACTTGCAGGTGGTGGTGTTCCCATGTATCTGCTGCCCTTGTCTTTCTAGATGGAAGTGGTCTTGAGTTTGGAAGTTGCTGTCTAAGGATCTTTCGTGAATTTCTGCAGTGCATCTTGTAGATAGTACACTTTGCTGCGACTGAGCGTCGGTGGTGAAGGGAGTGGATGTTTGTGGATGTGGTGCCAATCAAGCGGCTGCTTTGTCCTGGATGGTGTCAAGCTTCTTGAGTGTTGTTGGAGCTGCACACATCCAGGCAAGTGGGGAGTATTCCATCATACTCCTGGCTTGTGCCTTGTAGATGGTGGTTAGGCTTTGGGGAGTCAGGAGGTGAGTTACTCGCTGCAATATTCCTAGCCTCTGACCTGCTCTTGTAGCCACTGTGTTTATGTGGTGTGTCCACTTGAGTTCCTGGTCAATGGTAGCCCCAAGTTACTAAGTTGACAGTGGGGGATTCAGTGATGGTAACGTCATTGAATGTCAAGGGGCGGTGATTAGAGTGTCTCTTGTTGGTGATGGTCATTGCCTGGCATTGTGTGGCGTGAATGTTATTTGCCACTTGTCAGCCCAAGCCTAGATATTGTCCAGATCTTGTTGCAGTTGAACATGGACTGCTTCAGCATCTGAGGAGTCGCAAATGGTGCTGAACATTGTGCAATCATTGGCGAACATCCCCACCTCTGACCTTATTGTGGCGGGAAGGTCATTGATGAAGCAGCTGAAGATAGTTGGACCTCGGACACTACTCTGAGGGACTCCTGCAGAGGTATCCTGGTGTTGAGATGACTGACCTTCCACAACCACAACCATCCTCCTATGTACCAGGTATGCTCCAACCAGCGGAGACTTTGTCCCCTGATACCCATTGATTCTAGTTTTACTAGGGCTCCTTGATGCCACACTTGGTCAAATGCGGCCTTGGTGTCAAGAGCTGTCATACTCACCTCACCTCTGGAATTCAGCTCTTTTGTCCATGTTTGAACTAAGGTTGTAATGAGGTCAGGAGCTGACTGACCCTGGCAAAACCCAAACTGGGCGTCATTGAGCAGGTTATTGCCAAACAGGTGCTGTCTGATAGCACTGTTGATGACCCCTTCCATCACTTCACTGATGATCGAGAGTAGACCGATTGAGCAGTAATTGGCCCGATTGGATTTGTCCTGCTTTTTGTGTACAGGGCATACCTGGGCAATTTTCCACATTGTCGGGTAGATGCCAGCGTTGTAACTGTACTGGAAGAGCTTGGCTAGGGGAGCGGCAAGTTCTGGAGTACAAGTCTTCAGTACTATTGCCGGAATGTTATCAGGGCCTATTGCCTTTGCAGTATCCAGTGTCTCTAACCATCTCTTGATATCACATGGAGTGAATCGAATTGGCTGGAGACTGGCATCTGAGATGCTGGGATCCACTGGGGGAGGCTGAGATGGATCATCCACTTGACACTTCTGGCTGAAGATTGCTGCGAATGCTTCAGCCTTATCTTTTGCATTGATGTGCTGGGCGCCTCCACCATTGAAGCTGGGGTATTTGTGGAGCCTCCTCCTCCAGTGAGTTGTTTAATTGTCTACCACCATTCACGACTGGATGTGGAAGGACTGCAGATTATTTAAATAATTTATTGAGCCTCATGCCCTTTTTGGGCACAAGGCTGAACATGCCGCCTATCTGGTGCTGGTAAGGTTGCGAGAGGTGAGAAATCGGGCATGAACCCGATTCCTCGGTTCTCTCGCGATCTTACCAGCTGGTAAGATCACCCCCAGAATTTGAGAAGAGGCATTGTCTTAAAGCTGAGACAATGTGCGGAATTAGCTAAAAAAATTGTCTAATTCTTATTTTATTATTGACAAGTTATAGGCCAATTAGCTTTTTTCCAACAATTAGCTAAAGTTGACTTTCAACATTTTTAAGACATAAAATAAGGGGTCTCGAGAAGCTATTTTCATAGAGAGAGATGTTGCAAGAAAGGTGTAGGTAGACAGAGGTAGAGAGAGTGATGTTTACAGAAAGATGTTGAGAGCTGTTGGTTATATATGCACGGGATACAATTTTGTCTTAAAATTCCTTGAACCTTTGTGGTGAATATGCCAACTTCAAGCAGCACAAACTAATGGAAACTGTACCCCGTTGTGTGCATTGTAGTTAAAAATTTGGACAACACAAGATAATTCCTGCTCTTGAAAAGGAAGAGTTTTAACAACACCAGGTGAAAGTTCAACAGGTTTATTTGGTAGCAAATACCACTGGCTTTTTCGGAGCGCTGCTCCTTCGTCAGATGGAGTGGAAATGTTTTCCACTCCATCTGACGAAGGAGCAGCGCTCCGAAAGCTAATGGTATTTGCTACCAAATAAACCTTTGGACTTTAACTTGGTGTTGTTAAAACTCTTACTGTGTTCACCCCAGTCCAATGCTGGCATCTCCACATCTTGAAAAGGAAAGCAGCCATATATTTACAGAT
This sequence comes from Mustelus asterias, assembly GCF_964213995.1. Taxonomy (NCBI): domain Eukaryota; kingdom Metazoa; phylum Chordata; class Chondrichthyes; order Carcharhiniformes; family Triakidae; genus Mustelus; species Mustelus asterias. The sequence continues at coordinate 33,584,973 of NC_135824.1, forward strand.
GTGGAAGCAAACCTCTCTAGTCTGGAATGCTTGGGACCAAGTCATTTTTGGTTATTAGAATGCCTAACCTTGAGTGTGAACCGGAAAGCACTATAGATATAAATACCTGAAGCATAAAACAGTGATAAAACATTAGAAAGGAGTAATAAAAAATATCTTGCATATCTAAATATGGTATCTTCCGTGTTTCTGCTCCCAAAGTTCTGTACTGAATAGTACTGAAGACTTGTGCTCCAGAACTTGCCGCTCCCTTAGCCAAGCTCTTCCAGTTCAGGTACAACAATGGCATCAACCCGGCAATGTGAAAAATTGCCCAGGTGTGTCCTGTACACAAAAAGCAGGACAAATCCATTCTAGCGAATTATCATCCCATCAGTCTACTCTCGATCACCAGTGATGGAAGGGGCCATCAACAGTGCAATCAAGCAGCATCTGCTCAGCAATAACTTGTTCAGTGACGCCAAGTTTGGGTTTCGCCAGGATCACTCAGCTCCTGACTTCATTACAGCCTTGGTTCAAACATGGACAAAAGAGCTGAATTCTAGAGGTGGAGTGAGAGGGACAGCCCTTGACATCAAGGCTGCATTCGACCATGTGTGGCATCAAGGAGCCCTAGCCAAACTGGAATCACTGGGTATCAGGGGGCAAACTTTCTGCTGGTTGGAGTCATACCTGGCACATTGGAAGATGGGGGTCAGTCATCTCAGCTCCAGGACATCTCTGCAGGAGTCCCTCAGGGTAGTGTCCTAAGCCCAATCTTCTTCAGCTGCTTCATCAATGACCTTCCCTCCACATTAAGGTCAGAAGTGGGGATGTTCACTGATGTTTGCACAATGTTCAGCACCATTCGCGACTCCTCAGATACTGAAGCAGTGCATGTTCAAATGCAACAAGATCTGGCCTGACAAGTGGCATGTAACATTCGCGCCACACAAATGTCAGGCAATGACCATCACCAATAAGAGACACTCTAACCACCACCCCTTGACATTCAATGGTGTTACCATCACTGAATCACACACTGTCAACATTCTTGGGGTTACCATTGACCAGAAACGCAACTGGACTCGCCACATAAATACAGTGGCTACAAGAGCAGGTTAGAGGCTAGGAATACTGTGGCGAGGAACTCACCTCCTGACTCCCCAAAATCTATCCACAAGGCACAAGTCAGGAGTGTGATGGAATGCTCCCCACTTGCCTGGATGGGTGCAGCTCCAACAACACTCAAGAAGCTTGACACCATCCAGGACAAAGCAGCCCCGCTTGATTGGCACCACATCCACAAACATCCAATCCCTTCACCACCGACGCTCAATAGCAGCAGTGTGTACTATCTACAAGATGCACTGCAAAAATTCATGAAAGATCCTTAGAAAGCACCTTCCAAACCCACAACCCCCTCCATCTAGAAGGACAAGAGCTACAGATGCACGGGAACACCACCTCCTACAAGTTCCACTCGATGCCACTCACCATCCTGACTTGGAAATATATCGCAAGGTGTCTAACAACACCAGGTTAAAGTCCAACAGGTTTATTTGGTAGCAAACGCCACTGGCCACAGAGTGGCGTTTGCTACCAAATAAACCTGTTGGACTTTAACCTGGTATTGTTAGACTCCTTACTGTGTTTACCCCAGTCCAACGCCGGCATCTCCACATCTTGGAAATATATCGCCATTCCTTCACTGTTGCTGGATTAAAATCCTGGAATTCCCTCTCTAACAGCTTTGTGGGTCAGAAAGGCAGCTCACCACCACCTTCTCAAGGGCAAATAGGGATGGGCAATAAACGCTGGCCAGCCAGTGATGTCATTTCCCATGAATGAATAAAAAAACTAAAATATTGCCATGAGTTGCTTGGGTCTGCTCAGTTTCTGGACAACTGTTGAATTGGTGTTCCTGAACAATAGGGGCGGTGATCTTACTGGCTCCTCACGCCGGTCAATGGGCGGAACGAGCCAGAAAGGTCCCACAAGAGGCAAAAAAATCAGGTTCGCACCTCTCGCCTGGAGTTCCAGCGTGATCAGCCACGCACCCAGGAAATATTTAAAGCAATATTAATGCTGATTTAATTATTATTAGTGAGCCCAGGATGGAATTGTGCAGGCTCACTTGCCTTAGCGGCCTCACCAGTGAGGACCTTCATCAGTGAGGCTGCTTAGGCAAGTGAGCCTGGACAATAACGTGTTGTCCCCATCAACGGGGACTTGATGTGATGGCCTTTCCTGTAAAACTGGAGGCCATTGAGGCCCCCCGGGAGGTCAGGGGCAGAAGCAGCAGTGTCCCTTGGGCAGTGCCTTCCTGGCAGTGCCAGCCTGGCACTTTGGCACTGCCAGCCTGGCACTCCCCACCAGGCACTGGGCAGTACCACAGTGGCAGGATCTGAGGGGGTAGGGTGTAAGGGGAGGGGAAGGGGGTTTGCAGTGCACTCTGATCGGTTGGGCTGGGACCGGCCAGGGGTGTGCGGTAGGGCATTCGACTGGGCTGAGGACAGGGGCATGATCAACCGGGCTGGTGGGGGTTTGCAATAGGCCAAGGTAGGTAGGGGGCAATATCTAGGGGGTGGGGTGGGGGCGTGAGCCGGGCAACGTCCGGAGGGATGAGGTGACTGACAGGTCTCTCTGTTCTGTGCAACAGAACAGAGTGATCTGTGCATGCACAATTGCACCCTCTAGTGTGACCTGCTGGCTTTCCAGCAACCTAGGGTCTTCCTGCTCGCCCTTCTGGCAGGAATCAGACTGTGCATTATTTTGTGCACTAAGTGCCATAAAATTTCATTTGTGGCCTTGCCGATAAACCGGATGTGAAATTCTCCGGTTTTCACGCTCGTTCAGCACTTAGAATGTTTTGCTGAAATCGCCCTTAGATCTCTGGACCAGAGAAGTTAATGTGTAATATTTATGCTTGGCTAGATAATTTACTTTTTAATAAAGAAGATGATAAAGCATGGGCATTTCCGCAGTTCCACTGTAATGTGTATGTGACTGGAAATCTATACAGGAGCATCAACACATATACTCTCTCATATGAAGTGCACATTGAGGGGTTGAGATGATATAACTCATGAAAATCAGAAGCTGGGAGATAGATGAATGTTATGTGAACCATGGAATCTAATCAAATCCAATTTACAATATTTTGAAATTAACCAGTTCCTACTATTTTAAAATATTGCAAAGATGTCCATAGTGAGAATAATCATGTTAATAGCTAGAATTGAAAATGATGTGTGTTGTTGAAATTCAAAATGACGTAATAGTATACAGTGGTCGCCACACTCTGGTGAAATGAAAATTGATTTCTGTCTCAGCCACCTGGGTGTAAAAGCATCACCGAGGTGAAACAGAGATGAAAACTAAGCAGTGATAATTTGATGCCCATTTCAGAGACTGCTTCACTTTAAAAAAATATTAAGTGGAAGGAAACTAGTTGGGCTCTGTCATGAGCATGTAATGCTCCATGAGTGATGTTCCTTCTTGTGCTCTGTCCATGTGATGCTTTATACCCAGGTGATATCGACCAAAATCTACCAGAAAGTATCTTATTGCAAGTGTGATGCACTGGAATAAAGTATCCTACATACTGCCTCTAAATGGTACACGTCAGATGTTGAGATTATTGAGGGACAGTTGGAGAGACCAAATTTCATCATGTCAGGAGTGGTGTTATATCTCCATTATTTCTGCTCGTGCTCAGTGCTGTATCAAATTACTTGAATAAACATTGGAATATTTACTGGGGACTGCCAATATCAACTCTCAATGCTCCTCTGATACTCATGTAAATAGCTCAATAATGAATTTTTCATTGAGTTTTAATTTTATTGTAAATTAAATGAACAGGATACCAATGAGTTTGTTTTTACATTTTGCATTGTGCTAGGTACTGCTTATTAATATTCATCAGGAATAATATGGCATCAGGTCATCAAACATCTCAGGCTGAATTAATCAGTTATTAGGACATTTGGACTTATACTGAAAAATCCATCTGTTGACTGTTAACAATCACCAATAATCCTAACAATATCACATCTGGTAACTGTTAACAATATATCTGAGGAAAATAAGATGAGTAAATGTTGCATATATTATACTGGCCCACAAATACCAGGAAATGAATTGCTGGTAGTAATTCTACCTTTGGCTTCATATTACATTCAAAAACCTTCTGAGCATTTCTGCGAAGCTTCATGAGGATATCTGAATATGGCGATAAAATTACAACCTTCTAATTCGATCCTTGATATCTATTATTCTGTTTTTAACTACAGATGAACACAAAACAAAAGGGGTTAACACTTACTTTAAAACTTCCTTCAACAAAAATATATATTCGGCTGGGTAATTCAGGACTGGAACACGGTTTCTAATATTTTCTACAGTTCATTGCAGCCCAAACACAAGAACAGTTTGTTCCTCACAACAATGCAGCAAATTTACTGAAACAATATATCACATAACTGACAAGATAAAATATAGATCTCACTGACGCCAAAGATACAGGGACAACAGATATAATAATTGCAGCACCACTTACTTACTGTCTTACAAAATTTGTTCAATAATTTTGTTCTTATTCCCTCTCCAAAAACATCCACTGCCAGCTTAAAGAAAGAAAGGCCAGGATTTTCCGGTCCTACTCCCAACCTTAAGTCAACAGTCCTTTGGTGGTCGTCAAATTTTCCGTTCCACACACGAAAATTCCTGTTGCTGGTGGGACCAGAAAATACCGCCCCAAAAAATTGCATTTAAACAGTACCTTTCGTGAATTCAGGATGCCTTCAAGTGCTTTGCAGCCAAATTAAAACATTTATGTTTACATTGCTAGGTATTGCTTATTTCCCAGGACTATTATGGCATCAAAGTTACATCATTAACATTGCACTGAAAAATATATTTTTTGATCTGTGTCCACAGTATATTTACTGTATTTGGCCAAGGTTCAAGAAATTAACTTACAATTATATACAATTTATTTAGTACCTATGTTGGTGCTTATACTCCAGCTATCACCCCCCCCCCCCCCACCCCCACCCCCACAGTACCTCATCTAACCCAATGGGCTAGATCTTAACCTTTGTTTCGAAATATCGGGCTGTTTCCTGATTTTGAAATCCTGTGCCTGTCACCTCCCACTCCCACAGAATTGTTGTCTCTGTGAGATGTGGGTGAGCAAGGTTTAGGTCTGCTGCCTCCAAAGTAATGACGTATGTGGGTGGATGCCGAGACAGGCTGGTTAGAAAGCGGCCTTGATACTCTGGGACATTGGTTCAGTCCTATACATGGTTTTCAGGCCACCTACCCCTCATAATGAGGCCATCTGGAAGAACAAATGTTTGGCCATCTGTTCTGTTTCTGTGGATACAGTTGGCAGGTGAATGTTTGGCTGAGCTCCAAGAATGGCTAATTCACTCCACTCACCAGGCAATATTAACATAACATACTAGCATTTTTATTACCTTGTGATAAGTTATTCTTTCTTTGATGTGGTTTTATATTGCCTGTGTGTTTGTTACACAAGATAAAGAGGAGTGAAGTAGATGAAAGATTTTGACATTGATACTATGAATGGCCGTCATTGATTGACACTTTTAAAAGTGGTTAGCTGAGTATTCTTCTTCAAATGAGATTTTCAAAGCCTCTACTTATGTTCAAGGTCATTTTAAAGACTTGCCAACGACTCATTGGTTATTTACCTAAATGATACTGGGAGAGTGGGGGGGTGGGGGGGGGCATGAAAAGGACATAATGGAAAGGATATGGAAGGGCATGCGGGGATGCTGGATCAAGGAGAAATGAAGGGGCATGGAAGGGACATGGGGGATAGGAAGAACATAGGCAACGGCTTTGAAACTTGACTGTAAAAAAAACTTTCAAAGTCCTCAGCGGGCTTTCCCAAAGGTTCACCTACTCACTTACTTATTGGGTGGGATTCCCACAGCCTTCAATAACCCATCTGCCTATATGAAAATACCAAAGCAGAAAACTTTGAATTTCCACCAGAGATTTTAATTGTGAATCTGACATCACTAAGTAAACACCTGGTTGCAATCTGCCAGGGATCCCAACCCAATGAAAATGATGGTGATGGAAAACCTCATAAGCCTTAACTTTGGCCCTCATGTATTGGATTTACCCCAAATTGGGAGATAAAAGACCTTATGTCTTTCTTCCTCATGTTCTTATCTAGATTCCACTTGGAAGTGACTATATCATTCACCCCAGCTACTCCAAGTCTGAGGAAAGAAGTTTCTCCCGAATTCCTTATTCATAGAATCATAGAATCCTACAGTGCAGAAGGAGGCCATTCGGGCCATCGAGTCTGCACCGACCACAATCCCACCCAAGCCCTATCACCATAACTCCATGCATTTACCCTAACTAGTCCCCCTGACACTAAGGGGCAATTTAGCATAGCCAATCCACCTAACCTGCACATCTTTGAACTTTGGGAGGAAACCGGAGCACCCGGAGGAAACCCACGCAGACACGAGGAGAATGTGCAAAGTCCATGCAGACAGTGACCCAAGCCGGGAATCGAACCCAGGTCCCTGGGGTTGTGAGGCAGCAGTGCTAACCACTGTGCCATTGTGCCGCCCAGATTTATTGGATTGGATTTATTGGTGAATAAAATTATATTTGTGGCCCCTGTTTTTGGACGCTCCATAAGCAGAATCATCTTTCATTCATTTACCCTATCAAATCTCATCATAACTCCAAAGGCCTCGACTGGGTCCTCTTATCTTTTTTTGTTTTTAGAAGAAACTTGCCAGTCTGTTCAGGTTTCCTGTTGGCTGCAGTATCTCGGTTCTGGTAACATCCCTGCAGATCTGTATTCTGCTTTCTTCAGTGCTTCTGTATCCTTTTTGTAACGTGGAGACCAGGACTATATATTGTGTGTGCAGTGTGGTCTAATCAAGGTTCTATTTCTTTGTTTATTCCTCCCTCTTTCAGCATTTTTGCAGCTATTTCCCAGATTATGAAACATCGTTTCATCCCCTACATGGTAAAGTTGTAGTTCTAAAAAGGTTGCTTTTGCTGTGATACTGTGACTGTGGGGTTTTATCTTCCTCTAATCTCCATTGATTTGGTGGTCATTTACCATATTCTGGGCCTGATTATCTATCTAAACTCATCTGGACCCAATTTTAATTGTGTGTAAGTGAATGAGTTCTGAGCAAGTTAAAATCAAGTCCAAATATCTCAAACATTTCTGTCCAGTTCCTCATTTCAGTTTTGATTGTTTAGACTGTGAAACCCAACAAAATGATAACTTTTTCGTTGTTGTTTACAAGCTTTCCACCAGAGTCATGTGATGCTGTTTGTTGTGGTGCATTGTGGATATTGATTCACAGAAAGAGGTGAAACTACAATGCTCATGATGTGTGCAGTTCTCGCTCTCTCTCTCTCACACACACATTCAAAAATATCAATAAGAGCTAGGATTCTATATTTAAAAAATGAAAAATTAAACCACTTTGTTTTTAGGGTAACTTATCTACCTCTTGCATCTCATAGTTGCCATTTGTAAACATTCTACCTGATAGTACCGTTGTACTTCATTGGTAGTTCAACATGAACCAAGGTGAAAATTGCAATCCTGTAGCATGGCCCACATACAGTTTGTCAACTGAAGTTAGATCCTATGTGTTTTAAAATATTGTATGCTTAATTCATATCATTAGCCAGTAGTTTACAGTGGCAGATATCAGCAGTACCAATACTAGAATTCAATGATGGCGATGCCATTGAATGCCAAGGGCAAATGGTTAGACTTCTTCTTGTTGGACATGATCATTGTCTGTCACTTGTGTAGCATGAATGTTACCAGCCACTCATCAGTCCAGGCCTGTTGTTCAAGACTTGCTGCATATAGAAATGGACTGCTTCATTATCTGAGGAGTCGCAAACGGTGCCGAACATTGTGCAATCATCAGTAAACATCCCTACTTCCGACCTTATGATGGAGGGAAGATCATTGATGAAGCATTTAAAGAAAGCTGGACCTTTTAACTACTTTATTCTGAGAAATTCCTGCAGTGTTGACCTGGGACTGGTATGATTCAATAATCTTCCTTTGTGCTAGGTATGGTTGAAATCAGTGGAAATTTCCCCCCCGATTCCCATTGACTCCAATTTTGCTAGGGGTCCCTGGTACTACACTCAGTCAAATACTGCCTTGATGTCAAGGGCAGTCACCTTTGAACTCTCGTCTTGAGTTCAGCTCTATTGTCCATGTTTGGACTAAGGCTGTAATGACATCAGATGCTGAGAGGTTCTGGCAGAACCCAAACTGCGCATCAGGTAGCAAATTATTGCTGAATCAGTGCCACTGGATGGCACTGTTGATGACCCCTTCCATCACTTAACTGAAGACTAAGAGTTGACTGATGGGGCAGTAATTGCCTGGGTTGGCTTTGTTCTGCTTTTTGTGTACAGGACATGCCCGGGCAATTTTCTGCATTGTTGTAGCTGTACTGGAGCAGCATGGGTGCTGGGTAGACATGGGGTACAAATCTTCAGTACTATTGCTGGAATGTTGTCAGGGTCCACAACCTTTGCAATATCCAGGGTCAAGATGAAGGGGAAAGGTCACAGTGAGGGCTGAAACATGTCTAATTGGAAGATGAGGTGTTGCTCCTTCAGTTAGCATTGGCCTTCATTGGAACATTGCAGCAAGCCAAGGATGGACATATGGGCATCAAAGTTTGTTTATTTGGTTTGACCTAAAAAGAGGGCATCAAAGCAAGATTCTGTGTTGAAATGGCAAGTGACAGTAAGGTTGGGATCATTCTTGCGGACTGAGTGAAGGTGATCTGCAAAGCGATCACCCATTCTGTGTTTAGTCTCTCCAATGCAGAGGAGACCACATTGGGAACTGCGAATACAGAAGATCCCAAATTGAAGGAGGTGCAAGTGAAACGTTGCTTCACCTGAAAGAGTGTTTAGGATCTTGGAATGATGAGGAGGGAGGTGGAGGTAAAGGGGCAGGTATTGCATCTTCTGCGATTGGATGGGAAGGTGCTGTGGGAAGGGACTGAGGTGTTGGGTGTGATGGAGGAGTGGATCAGGGTGTCAAAGAATCATAGGTTTCTACAATGCAGAAGGAGGCCATTCGGCCCATCAAGTCTGTACCGACCACAATCCCACCCAGACACTATCCCCGTAACCCCATGCATTTACTCTAGCTAGTCCGCCTGACACTAAGGGGCAATTTAGCATAGCCAATCTACCTAATCCGCACATTTTTGACTGTGGGAGGAAACTGGAGCACCCGGAAGAAACCCACGCAGACAGTGGGAGAACGTGCAAACTCCACACAGACAATGACCCAAGCTGGGAATCGAACCTGGGTCCCTGGTGCTGTGAGGCAGCAGTACTAACCACTGTGCCACCGTGCTGCCCTGAAGAGGAAACATTCCCTGCGGAAGCTGACAATGGGGATGAGGGGAAGATGTTTTTCGTGGTGACATCCTTCCGGAGTTGACAGAAATGGCAGAGGATGATCTTTTGAATGTAGAAGCTGGTGGGGCGGAAAGTGAGGACAAGGGGGACCCTATTATGGGAGAGAAAGGAAGGGGTGAGGGCAGAGGTGTGGGAAATGGATTGAACCTGATTGAGTGCCCTGTCAACCACAATGGTGAGGGAACCTTGGATAAGGACTGAGGCCAACATGTCTGAAGTGCCATTTTTGAAGGTGGCATCATCAGAACAGATGTGACAGAGGCGGGGAAACTGGGAGAATTGGATGGAGTCCTTATAAGAAGCAGTGTGTGAGGTGTTGTAATTGAGATAGCTGCAGGAGTTGGTGGACTTGTAATGAAGATGTTTTTATTTTTATTATATTTGATCATCCAGTTTGGCTTCTGCTTCACAGTGATCCCAATAAGTTGATAGTGGGGACTTGTCAATTCTTAAGTCATTGACTATGAAATGATAATTTGACTAATAACTTTGCTGAAGTAGCCAATTTGATTTCCTTCGGGCTCAGAATTTGATTCGCAGTTTCAGTGTTAAAAGCTTTTAAAGTTAAAGATTATTTATTAGTCACAAGTCGGCTTACATTAACCCTGCAATGAGGTTACTGTGAAAATCCCCTAGTCGCCACACTCTGGCGCCTGTTCGGGTAACACTGAGGGAGAATTTAGCACGGCCAATCCATCTAACCAGCACATTTTTCAGATTGTGGGAGGAAACCGGAGCACCCGGAGGAAACCCACGCAGACGCAGGGAGAATGTGCAAACATCACACAGACAGTGACCCAAGCCGGGAATCGAACCCGGGTGCCTGGCGCTGTGAGGTAACAGTGTTAACCACTGTGCCGCTGTCAACTAACTGCCAACAGTTAGCAAGCTGTAATGACGTGCACCTCTTCACTGCAACTTTACAACTGTCACAGTTCATGGCTGCGATTCTCCCAAAAAGGTTCGAGGTGTCGAATTCACGGAAAAACTGGTGCAAATCACGCCAGTTTTTTCAGTGCAACTTCACACTCGAATCTCCCACACTCTGTGTAATGCAGAGGTCACAATCATGAATATATTTTAAAGTCCGTGGGCGGGGCCTATTCATGCCGGAGGCTGACAGTTCCTGGCCTCTGCGCATGCGCAGCGGCCCCTATCTGTCAGCCTGCAGTCTGCTGGCCAGCTCAGGACCTCCGCAGTGCTGCCCTTCCCAACACCGTGATGTGGAGATGCTGGCGTTGGACTGGGGTAAACACAGTAAGAAGTCTCACAACACCAGGTTAAAGTCCAACAGGTTTATTTGGTAGCAAAAGCCACTAGCTTTCGGAGCGCTGCCCCTTCATCAGGTAAGTGGGAGTTCTGTTCACAAACAGGGCATATAAAGACGCAAACTCAATTTACAAAATAATGGTTGGAATGCGAGTCTTTACAGGTAATCAAGTCTTAAAGTTACAGACAATGTGAGTGGAGAGAGGGTTAAGCACAGGTTAAAGAGATGTGTATTGTCTCCAGCCAGGGCAGTTAGTGAGATTTTGCAAGCCCAGGCAAGTCGTGGGGGCCACAGACAGTGTGACATGAACCCAAGATCTCGGCCGAGGCCGTCCTCATGTGTGCGGAACTTGGCCCATCAGTCTCTGCTCAGCGACTCTGCGTTGTCGTGTGTCGTGAAGGCCGCCTTGGAGAATGCTTACCCGAAGATCAGTGGCCGAATGCCCGTGACTGCTGAAGTGTTCCCCAACAGGAAGAGAACACTCTTGCCTGGTGATTGTCGAGCGGTGTTCACCCATCCGCTGTCGTAGCATCTGCATGGTCTCCCCAATGTACCATGCCCCGGGACATCCCCACCTGCAGTGTATCAGGTAGACAATGTTGGCCGAGTTGCAAGCGTATGTACCGTGCACCTGGTGGACGGCGCTCCCATGTGAGATGATGGCATCCGTGTCGATGATCTGGCACGTCTTGCAGAGGTTGCTGTGGCAGGATGAATGAATGCCACTCGACAATCGCCACGCAAGAGTGTTCTCTTCCTGTTGGGTAACACTTCAGCGGTCACGGGCATTCGGCCTCTGATCTTCGGGTAAGCGTTCTCCAAGGCGGCCTTCACAACGCACGACAACGCAGAGTCGCTGAGCAGAGACTGATAGCCAAGTTCCGCACACATGAGGATGGCCTCGGCCGGGATCTTAGGTTCATGTCACACTATCTGTGGCCCCCACGACTTGCCTGGGCTTGCAAAATCTCACTAACTGTCCTGAATGGAGACAATGCACATCTCTTTAACCTGTGCTTAACCCTCCCTCCACTCACATTGTCTGTACCTTTAAGACTTGATTACCTGTAAAGACTGGCATTCCAACCATCATTTTGTAAATTGAGTTTGTGTCTTTATAGGCCCTGTTTGTGAACAGAACTCCTGCTTACCTGGTGAAGGGGCAGCGCTCTGAAAGTTAGTGGCTTGTGCTACCAAATAAACCTGCTGTTCTTCTCAACACCCCCATGGCCCGATCGTGGCCCTCACGAGCATTCGCGTGCCAGCCCCGAACCCCTGTCCACGAGTGCCCCGATCTCCAGCACCTCCCCCCCTCACCCCCCAGCAGCGACGATCCCCCCCCCATCCCCCTAGGCAGAGCCCTCCCTGGCAGACCCCCCCCCCCCCCCCCGCCCTGGCATACCTCCCAGGCTGGCCACATCCCTGGGCAGCCCCGATTGCTGGCCTCCCTCCAGCCCTGACTGATCACCATGCAGAGTGGCAGTGGGACCCCCACCTCCACGGATCGCCGCCTAGGCCCCACCCCCACCTGCCCACTAGGCCCTGCCCCCTTGGCACTGCCCCATGCCTGATGGGCAGTGCTAAGGTGACCCCGGGCATGGGCACTTTGCCCCTTGGGCACTGCCAGGGGGCACATGCTGGCACTGCCAGGGTCCCCATGGTCAGGGGGCACCACCCCCCCACCGCCCAAACCCCTGGGGAGCCTAATTGCCCCCCCTTCACTCCAGCTGGGTCATCCCGATAGTTCCCTGAAAGTCGGGAGCTACCCTAAACCCCGCTGGAGTGAAATACTCCTGACGGGATGGGAGATGCTAGCGGGCCTGGAGAACTCAGTCCGGGGCCCACTAATCACATTAAATGACTTACCTGGTGTTCCCGCCAGTTTCTAGAGTGGCTCCGACAGTGCCGGATATCCGGTGTTGGCAGATGCATGCGCAGCGGGAATACATACACGAATCCTGCGAATCGGCCAATATGAGATTCTCCCGGCCCACTGCGCTAAATAATTAGTGTGGCAGGTAGGGAGAATCGCCTCCCACATGTGAAACTACCAGTTTTCAATTTGCCCTTTACTTTTATCAGTTATTATTGGGAAATGCTGAGGAAATTAAAATCGATGAATATTGATCAAACTGCGCCATATAAAGTGAAAAGGAACAGAAAGTTACAATGCTGCTTAGCAATTATGTACATTGAATTTCTCAGTAGAATATCTGATGCTTGAGCAGTGAATATTCTTACATGAGGTGGAATATTTGGTATTCATGAATCACATGACGATGGTTGCTAAGATTTTAGCTTTTGTATTCCTGTTTCTTGCTCTTTGTCATCTACTTATTCTACTCCGTGTGATCGATCAATTATTGCTACAATGCCACAATCTTGTCATTGCCATTATTTAGCATTTCCTGTTGTTGCACCTTATCTGTTATGTTGTTACACCCTAACAACACTGTCTTAACAACACCATAAACAATACCTTCAATGTGCTGCTATATAAATACTTACATCATTGGTTAAATCTTTGGGAACAATAGAGACATTTGTGTACAGTATCTAGTTAGTCTATCCGTCGCTTTCCAAAATAAAACTTTTAAAATAACTTCCTCTGGTATAAAAGTGAGGTGTTCCTGATAGGTTGTGCATTTTCCTTTTTGGTGCAATTTACTTGAAATTGGTCACATTAGCACAAAAGAAGTGCAAATTACATGCTGCAATATGTTTGTGTTAGTTGAATAAACCTTGTGGTAGATGTCCAAGTCACTATCAAAACTGCTGCACCTCAGATCAAATTAATCACTGCAGCGAGTTTCCACTACTTGCGCCTGTGGCCCTTCCAGGAGAAGATCTTAAAATTAAGCACTAATAGGCTGCTTTTAAAAACCTCCAAGATTGATTTTTAAAATTTTCTAAGAAACTGACTATCCACCAGTGTAACTAGTCAATGTGTTTACTAGTTCTGTACATAGATTTTTAACTAATTTTCAGCTAATTTCAATCAGGTTATTCCTAGACCTTAGAATGGGCATTCTGATTAAAAATGCTTATGTCTTGTGATAATCCATTTCCAGCTGTATTAACACTAGGTTACCAAACGTAAGTATACCCAAGAATGGTTTTAATAAAAACGTTTGTCCAAATGATTACATTCTGAAATGCCTCCTGTTTGTATTAGTTCAGGACAGATTTTATGTTTGGTAATGTGCAAATGAGTTTGAGTACATTTTCTAAAACTAAAATGATTTTGAGTATATCCTTGCACTTAGATCACCAATTCGCCTGAAATAGAAAGACTTGATCAATAAATTATTTGATTGTTAATTAAAGATCCTGTACAAAAATAATCTGATCCAAAACAATAGTAAATTGATTAAAAATTATCCATGTACAAGAATAATCTGATCCAAGTAATAGTAAATTAATTAGAAACTTGACTGCTAGAGTTTAATGAAGCCAACCATCAAATGATAGCGGTGTACTTCTCCAGGCTTGTTTCTGATATTTAAAACATTTATTGAGAGGAAATGGGCTTCAGATTTGCGAACACTATTGACTCATAATATTACTGAACAATGGTGGTGTCACGAAAGGTAAGTCAGTGCACACACTGGGGATGGATTTTATCTTCACTGCTTTGCCAATTAATTGGTAGCAAGTGATGGGCGATCTGTTCCCGCGATTTATCCCTCAGATCATGAAGGCTGACCTCTATCTCGCTGTTTTATAAGGATGGCATCATTATAATCATATGTTATGCAATATCTTATTCTGCTAACGTGGAGGTGTCCACTACAGAGCGCACCACTTGAAAGCTATTTGGTTATATTACTGCAGGCAGTCACATATTGAAATTGATTACAAGATATTTTATTTTGTTAAGAATGTACATTAGAGGGGGCGATTCTCCGATCTCACCGGGCCTTCTGGTGGTTGATCGTCAAGGCGGTCATGATGGGGGGGGCATATCAGGAGTCATGGTGGGGGACCCATTGGAAGGGCCCAGATGCTGGTAACCACAGTGTCGGGGAGGGGATGGGGGAACATGATGCTGATGGGGGAGGGGAAGGGGGATCCCGATGTCCATGGGGTGTGAGAGGGGATCTCCCAGTGCACTGAGATCAGGGCGCCCGAGCCAAACGGCACCCGAGTGCTCAAAGAAACTGGCAATGGATCATTCCATTATTCTAACCATTAGGAGACTTAAATGTTTTGGGAGAATTCCCGCCATAGTTTGGTTTTTAGCTTTTCCAAATATTTCCAAGCAAAAAAATCAGAAGGAAATAGCTATATTTCTTTGTCTGATTTTGCACTTTTGACATTTTGAATGTATATATAAGCTGTGATAAAGAATACATTAGATGCAAAATAGTAATATAGGTATATTTAAGTAAGTACATAACATTTTATAGAACGTACTCATCTCCACATTGAGTGTGGCTTCTTACAATTGCCTTCTGTACCCTACAGCCTCCAAGTGAAGTGGTTCTACCCATGGGATATGTTTGGAAAAATGAATGGATCATAGAATCCTACAATGCAGAAGGAGGCCTTTAGGCCCATCGAGTCTATACCGACCACAATCCCACACAGACCCTATCCCCATAACCCCATGCATTTACCCCAGCTAGTCCCCCTGACACTAAGGGCCAATTTAGCATAGCCAATCCACCTAACCCACACATCTTTGGACTGTGGGAGGAGACCAGAGCAGCCAGAGGAAACCCACGCAGACACGAGGAGAACGTGCAGACACAAGGAGAACGTGCAGACTCTGCACAGACAGCGACCCAAGCCGGGAATCGAACTCTGTACTCTCAACACGAAGCCAAGAGCCTCTAAAGGTTGATTTGATTTATTATTGTCACATGTATTTGGGATATAGTGAAAAGTATTGTTTCTTGCACGCTATACAGGCAAAACATACTGTTCATAGGGTACATAGGGGAGAAGGAAAGGAGAAGGTGCAGAATATGGTATTGCAGTTACAGATAGGGTGCCGAGAAAGATCAGCTTAATATATGATAGGACCATTCAAAAGTTTGATGGCAGCAGGGAAGAAGCTGTTAAACTTTTGAATAAATTAAAGAAACAAGGGAAAAAAGATAAAGATCTCAAGGACATATTTATGTATGAATATTTAATGCAGATGTTTTAGATTTTAGAAGGGTGAATTTTGTGTTTTAGAATTTAATAATTTTGCCATCTATGACAGAAACTGTTCATCTGCACATTGGCAGTTATTCCAAAATGAACCTCCAAATAATTTAGTTAAGGTACTTTAAAAATGTTGAAAAGTTCCCCTTTCCCATTCATTTCATGTTGTCTCTGAAATATGACCTCCATCTGAATAAATATTGGGTACTTTATTGTGATGGTAAAAGTTTTGAGTAGTTAACAGTCCATCAATTTTTATTCAGTTTCGGTGCCAGTTTAAATTGAATGCATGGAATCACAGAGGGGAATTTTAACATAGGTGAGTTGGTGGAATTGTATGCCGGGGTTGTAAAGACAATGAGTGAAATGGGAAAATTTCATAACACGTATGGAAGCCAGCTTCAACCCACCGAGGTTGTTGTCATTTAATTCAAACAGCTTTTCCAGTTTAATTTTAGCAGATAGATTTCCTGGGCCCCTGAAAACTCAGCAGCTGTAGTGACGAGAAGAAAGCCTAGGGGAGAGGGCAAGTATCTGTTTCCTTCCAGCCCCCAGGCGAACATCATTCACCATCAGACCTGCCGCCCATTACAAAAAGCGGCGCTCCCCACCACCCCTGCATGGGATCATACATGTGGAGATGGCTGACCTGAGTGAGTTCGTGAACATGAACACCGCTCAACAATCACCAGGCAAGACTGTTCTCTTCCTGTGGGGGAGCACTTCAGCGGTCACGGACATTCAGCCTCTGATCTTCGGGTAAGCGTTCTCCAAGGCGGCCTTCATGACACACGACAGCGCAGAGTCGCTGAGCAAAAACTGATAGCCAATTTCCGCACACATGAGGACGGCCTAAACTGGGATGTTGGGTTTATGTCACACTATCTGTAACCCCCACAGCTTGCCTCCTGGACTTGCAGAACCTCACTGGCTGTCCTGTCTGGAGACAATACATAGCTCTTTAACCTGTGCTTAATGCTCCCTCCACTCACATTGTGACCTGGTTGGCTGTAGAGATTCGCATTCTAATCAGTATTCTGTAACTTGATTTTGTGTCTCTGTGCCCTGTTTGAGAGCACATTTCCACTCCATCTGATGAAGGAGCAGCGCTCCGAAAGCTAATGGTATTTGCTACCAAATAAACCTGTTGGACTTTAACCTGGTGTTGTTAAAACTCTTACTGGGATCATACACCCAGGAGTTGGGGATTGGACCCCCTCCCCCCATTTGCCCCAAGAGATTGGGGTTCAGACTTGCCTGGTCCTGAAATCTCCTCTAGAGAGCTCCCCCCGCAGATGAAGGCTGATTTCTGCATGAGGCACCTGTCAGGGCCAAAAGTTGCACACTGTGGAGTTAAAACTCAACAGCATGGGAGGGAAATCTAGGCTCCTTTATGTTTTATATACAAATAAAGAATGCATTTACGATACATGTGTATGGAAAAAAGAGAGCACAAGAATGCTCCAAACATTTCAAGGTTAATCAATGTCCCAAGAGCAATAAATGAGATGAATAGTCAGTTAATCTGTTTTTTGGTGATTTTGTTTGATGAAGGAGAGTTGGATATGTCAGTTCTATCAGAAGCAGATTTAGGATCTCACAAGGAAGTTGTTGTGACATCAGAAAATTTACTGTGAGAACATGAACCATATTTCATTGGACAGTGTAACAGAATATTATTGTTTACAACTCATTCAGAGTATAACAGCTCTCGTACTCACCTGCATACACTCACATCCTTACAAATTTCCAATGGCTGCCCATGTTTCAATTAATTATTTTTAGGATTCTCATCCTTGTTTTCAAAATTATTGAATCACTTCTCCATACCTCAGCAAATTCTTCTAATTAAATTTAATTAATTTAGTGACCGGCTTGGGTCACTGTCTGTGTGGAGTTTGCACGTTCTCCCCGGGTCTGCGTGGGTTTCCTCCGGGTGTTCCGGTTTCCTCCCACAGTCCAAAGATGTGCGGGTTAGGTGGATTGGCCATGCTAAATTGCCCCTTGGTGTCAGGAGGGCTAGCTAGAGTAAATGATGGATGGGGATAGGGCCTGGGTGGGATTGTGTTAGGTGCAGGCTCGATGGGCCGAATGGCCTCCTTCCGCACTGTAGGATTCTATGATT
This sequence comes from Mustelus asterias, assembly GCF_964213995.1. Lineage (NCBI taxonomy): Eukaryota > Metazoa > Chordata > Chondrichthyes > Carcharhiniformes > Triakidae > Mustelus > Mustelus asterias. The sequence continues at coordinate 33,602,993 of NC_135824.1, forward strand.
CTAAATACTCCTGTATATACATTCCTCTGCACCTCCCACTTACTCTCTTTGACCAATTCTTTCATTTGACCGCAGTGGCTGATTTCTTTGGGCATTGGAACTCCCACTGTAATCCCATTGCTTTCAAAAGCCTTCTAAAATCCCTTATCTTCAACCCTGTCTTTGCCTTGCCTTTCAATTTATTTTTGCCTTTCACTAATGAATTCACTATTTCCTTTCTCCCTATAAACTTCTCAGAGACACCTCTCTGTTTTTGAAATGCTAGGACAAGTAATGTCCTACATTATTTCGCAAGAGTTTTTGACCAAATATAGAATGATAGCATCTAGTATAAAAATAACATCTTGTATTTTTAAAATTTATTCATGGGATGTGGGCATTGATAACTAGACCAGGACTTATTACCCATCCCAAATTGCCCTCAAGAAGGTGGTGGTGAATTGCCATCTTGAACCGCTGCAGTCCATGCGTTAAAGGAACACCCACAGGGAGGGAGTTCCAGGATTATTACTTAGTGACAGTGAAGGGATGGCAATTAAGTTCCAAGTCACAATGGTGTATGGCTTGGAGGGGAATTTGCAGGTGGTGGTGTTTCAGTGTATCTAGTTATCTTGTCCTTCTAGATGGCAGCGGTTGTGGATTTGAAAGGTGAATCCCTGCAGTGCACCTTGTAGATGGTAAGTGGTGGAGGGACTGAATGTTTACGGTGATGAATGAGGTGGCAATCAAGTGGACTGCTTCATACTGGATGGTGTGGAGGTTCTTGAGTATTTTTGGAGCTGCACATATTTTGCTAAGTGGAGAGTATTCTATTACAATCCTGACTTGTGCCTTGAAGATGATGTACAGACTTTGAGAGTTGAGGTGAGTTACTCTCCAGAGAATTCCCAGCCTCTAACCTGTTCTTGCAGTTTTTATGTGGCTAGTCTAGTTCAGTTTCTGGGTAATGGTAACTCCCAGAATGATGATAGTAGTGGATTCAGCGATGGCAATGCCATTGAATGTCAAGGGGAGATGGTTAGATTCTATTTGCTGGAGATGGTTATTGTGGGGTTAGTGTTCCTTTAAGAGTTTCTGGTAAATCATGTTCTCTGTAGCTCTCTGCTCTCATTGTGGCACCGGATTGTCTACGATGAGTCCTTTTATTGCTCCTTAAGTGGTTTAAATGGGGGTTGTTTATTTTTACTTTGGGAATTGGTTTTATGACCCTGCATTGACAGGAGGAAAGCTGGTTGGCAGGTCAGGTGACCGGAGCTCTTCCATTTTCTCTCTCTCTCCCTGGTTTTGGGAAATTCTGTTGTTTAGCTGAAAGCCTTCCTGGAGTAGAAACTCTGCTGTTGGTGGCTTGACCAGAGAGTCTCCCTGGTCTGGAAAGCTGTTCTGACTTCAAACTGCTCTGAATGGTTCAAGAGGACTGCACTGTTCATCCAAGGGACTCAATTCCAGTATCGTGTGAGCATTAGTCTTTGCTGTGTTAGACCTGTGACAAGGGGTTTGTCTAAAGGAAGTTTGGTTTTGATTGGAACATCTTCGATATATTTGATAATACATTATCGTGGTTGTTTTGTTTTTATTTGTAATTGATAAAGATATTGCTAATTTTCTTTCCATACATGTTATCTATATTCTTAATTAAAATTTATTTGATAAAAGCTCCCGAGTGGGTCATTTGAATCATACCTGAAGTGAAGCTTATCATGCTTGTCCTAGTCAAATTCAAGGTGCAAACCTTATTATCCAGGCGGGCTTCATAAAACACTTTGGAGTTTCTGACCTAAACCATAACATGATTGTCTGGCACTTGTACAGCACGAATGTTACTTGTTAGCCCAAGCCTTAATATTGTCCAGAACATGCTGTATTTGGATATGAACTGCTTTAGTATTGAAGGAGTTGCAACAAATGTTGCTGAAAATTGTGCAATCATCCACAAACAACACCACTTCTGACCTTATGATGGAAGCAAGGTCATTGATGAAGCTGCTTAAGGTGGTTGAACCTAAGATACTACCCTGAGGAACTCCTGCATTAATGTCCTGGGACTGAGATGATTTCCAGCAACCACAACCAACTTCCTTTGTGCTAGGTATGACTCCAACCAGTGGTGAGAAAGAGATAGAGAACCTAGTGAAATGGTGCGATGACAATAATCTCTCCCTCAATGTCTGTAAAATGAAGGAGCTAGTCATCGCCCTCAGGAAATATAGTGGAGGACATGCCCTGTCTACATCAATAGCGATGAAGTGGAGATGATTGACAGCTTGAGGTTTCTAGGTCTTCAGATCACCAACAAACTGTCCTGGATCCTCCGTGCTGACGGTATAGTTAAGAAAGTCCAACAACGCTTCTACTTTCTCAGAGGCTCAGGAAATTTGGCATGTCCACTATGACTCTCACCAATTTTTACAGATATACCATAGAAAGCATCCTGTCCGGATACTTGGTATGGCTGCTGCTCTGACCAAGACTGCAAGAATCTACAAAGGATCGTGAACGTAGCCCAGTCCATCATGCAAACCAGCCTCCCATCCATTGACTGTCTACATTTTCCGCTGCCTCGAGAAAGCAGCCAGCATAATCAAGGACTCCAAGCAGCCCACTCACAGTTCCACCTTCTTCCATCAGGAAAAAGATACAAGAGTCTGAAAACACATACCAACAGATTCAAGAACAGCTTCTTCCCTGCTGTCATCAGACTTTTGAATGGTCCTATCATATTTAAGCTTATCTTTCTCTTCACCCTATCTGTAACCGCAACACTACATACTGCACTCTATCCTTTCCTTCTCCCCTGTGTACTCTACGGCAGGTATGTTTTGAAACAAAACATTTTACTGTATCCCAATGTATGTGACAATAATAAATCAAATCAAGTTTTCCCCAATTCTCTTTGACTCTAGATTTGCTGGGCTTCTTGATGCCAGACTCAGTCAACTGCTGCCTTGAGATCAATCCAAAAAGATGTGCAGGTTAGGATGATTTGCTAAATTGCTCCTTAGGGCCTGATTTTACCAAAACGGGCACGAAATCACAGTAAAGTTGGGCGTCGGGCCTACACCGCGATCTGCACCTGGTTCCGAGCAGATCACAGCTTTACCGACACCCGATTCGGGCACGGGTCCGGCGTGCGCGCGAATCGGGCGGCCCGATGATTTAAATGCATTTGCATGCATTTAAATCGACTTAATGAACCGCGCGCCCAACTCTACCGCCAAATCCCACTTTACCGTCTTCTGACCCGATCCGCGTCCGCGCTGTTACCGACCTGCAAAATAAAAATCTGAAGCCACAGCCATCTCTCCCGCTCTCTCGCACCTGCAGGGAAGAGTAATCTGTGGCTGGTAGTGTACCAGTGATGGTGCCAGGAGGGATCGGCCGCAGACAGGCAGCGGAACCCCCCCCGACCAGAGGATGAGACGTCACACCCCCTCTCCTCCAACCGCCCCCCCGCACCCCCCAGGGGATGATCGGTCACACCCCCTCCCCTACCACCTCCCCCCCCCCCGACCAGAGGATGAATGTCAGAGAGCCGCTCTCTCCGCTTTCTGCTTTTTTTTCCGCGCCCGGGCACACTGTCAGATTTTTTTCAAACTGCACATGCGCAGTTCAGAGCTCTGATCGGACTGCCAGCACTAAGCCCCGCCCACAGCGCGGTTTGGGCTGGAGCCGGCAAAACGCATATGGGCCGCTGCAAAGAGGATTCCAGGCGCCGATCTATTTGACGCCCAGATCAGGCACTATGACTCAAAATGGTAAAATTTCCTCCTTAGTGTCAAGACTATTGGCAGGGTAAATATCTGGGGTTACGGGGATAGGGCCTGGGTGGGATTGTTGTCGGTGCAGGCTGAATAGCCTCCTTCTGCACTGTGGGGATTCTATGTGGTGCTTGATGGCTGGCATTGACATGATGGGCCGAAGCGCCTCTTTCTGTGCTGCAATGACTCTAAAGTGGCACCTCCGACAGGGAGAGCTCCCACAGCACTGCACCGCCAACCTAGATATTGTGCTCAGGTCTCTGGAGTGGATCTTGAACTGACACCTCCAGGGACAGAGGCGAGTGGAGTGATATTCAACGAAACAAATAGGGGTGGCACAGTGGGTTAGCACTGCTGCCTCGCAGCGCCAGGAGAACCGGGTTCGATTCCCGGCTTGGGTCACTGTCTGTGTGGAGTCTGCACATTCTCCCCGTGTCTGCGTGGGTTTCCTCCGGGTGCTCCGGTTTCCTCCCACAGTCTGAAAGACGTGCTGGTTAGGGTGGATTGTCCATGCTAAATTCTCCCTCAGTGTTACCCGAACAGGCACCAGAGTGTGGCAACCAGGGGATTTTCACAGTAGCTTCATTGCAGTGTTAATGTAAGCCTTACTTGTGACACTAATACATGAACTAAATGAGGTTCTGTCAGCTTGGCAGCACTTACCCACAGTTACAAATCTCGCAGATGCATTTTCGGGTCATCTTTGCTGCTGTTGGTTAATCTCTATATTATATATATATAAAAGTGTACAAATATAATTTGTCTGCAGCTCTTGGCATGCTCAGCGTCAAGTGCTTGGAGAGCAGCCCCTCCGGTTCCGGCTCAGCGCGGCGCCCTTTATTGTGTAGGTAGCCCCGTCTCCAGGCCAGCAACAGTCACCCGGCAACCGCCGCGTCCTAGCAACGGCGCAGAGCGGGACGCCGGGTCAGAGGTCAGGGGGGGGTCAGAGGGTGCCGGCGCGGGCATGCGCAGTGAGGAGTGAGGATTCCCCACGCGCCTGGTTGCTGTCCGCCGACTCGGTAAGCGGGAACTCGCGGCTTTAACGCCGCTGTCGGTGCCGGGGGGGAGGGCGGTTAGAGGGGGCTTCGCTCTAGGCGGGGCTGCTGATGCTGGGTTCAGCTTCATCGGGCCTCTCGCTCACCCACACCGGGCCCTGGGTCAGTCTCTGCTCAGACCCGTTGCCCTGAACCGGTCCCCCCTCCCTCCACCATGCGTCCACTCACCCCCCCCCCCGCCTCCCCATTGAGGCTCTGGGGGAGGCTCAGGGTGCCTGAAACATGAGGAGGGACGGTCAGGAGGGCGGCAGCCTCTGTGAGGAGGCTGGGCCTGTACCCTCCAGTGTTTAGGGAAATGACAGGTTATCCCACTGAGACACACACAATTCATACAGGCCCTGGGCAGGGGGATTTGCAGCAAGGATGTTTACCCTGGATTTGGAGGATGGGGTTCTTTGGGTGATGATGGGGGTTTGGTGGGGTTGAACGTTTTCTTATTAGTGTCACAAGTAGACTTACATTAACGCTGCCATGAAGTTACTGTGGGCGGCACAGTGGTTATCACTGCTGTCTCGCAGCGCCAGGGACCTGGGTTTGATTCTCGGGTTGGGTCACTGTCTGTGTGGAGTTTGCACATTCTCCTCGTGTCTGCGTGGGTTTCCTCCGGCTGCTCCGGTTTCCTCCCACAGTCCAAAGATGTGCGGGTTAGGTGGAGTGGCCATGCTAAATTGCCCCTTAGTGTCAGGGGGACTAGCTGGGGTAAATGTATGGGGATAGAGGCCTGGGTGGGATTGTTGTCAGTGCAAACTCGATGGGCCGAATGGCCTCCTGCACTGTAAGATTCTATGAAAAGTGGTGATGGGGGCTTGGGGGTTGAGGGCAGAGGGGGGATGGGGAGGGTAGCTTTGTGGGTGGGGGAATCTTGTACAACTGGGGAACCCAGTCTCCAATTGTCTGGCCATGCTAAATGCCCCCTAGTTTCCCGGGATGTGTAGGTTAGGGGAATTTGAGGGGTAAATATGTGGGATTGCAGGGATAGGGCCTGGATAAGATGCTCTGACGGAGTTTCGGTGCAGACTAGATGGTTGAATGGCCTCCACTGGAAGGATTCAGTGAGAGGGATAGGATTGAGATGAGGAGGAGTTTCTTTATTCAAATCTTTGCTATTCTTGACCCCTGAGGGTCGCAGAAGGTCACTCATTGAATATATTCAAGGCAGGCAGAGGTGGATGGAAAATGGTATTGAAGTTATAAAGATTGACTGTGATCTCTAGTTGAATGGTGGAGCAGGTTTGAGGGGTTAAATGGCCTACTTCTGTTCCTGATGTACCCAGTCCAGCCAGGCAGTGCTGGGGCCTGGAGCAATTGCCAACTTGCAGCAAAATTGACCTCTGCTTGATGTGGTGTGTGTGTGTCAGTCCCAGTCCCAACTTCAGAACCTGGAAGGCTTCCACCCAGCTGCTATATATCTTCATGGAACCTTGGCTCTGTGGGAGTAGTCTCGCCTTTGACTTTGGTAGAAATCCCAAACCAGGGACTTGAGCATGTAATGCAGTTTGACACTCCCAGTGCAGAACTGAGGAGTTGCTGCACTGCTGGAGGTGCTGGGCCCAATTCTCCTATTCTGAGACTCACCCTCAGCTCATCCCAGTTATAAAACGGAAGTGTTTCACCCACCCACCTGGAAGATGGTAATAAGCTCATTTGGAGCAACTTGCTGGCCAGACCTGCTTTTCTGAGACCAGGCTGCCATTTTCAAGTGGCTCCCTGATCTCTGCGCTGGGAGACAGGCCCTCCCTCCCCACAGAAAATGAAATGGTGCTCCCCTCACTGACCAGGAGTCATGAAGGTTAAAGTGACCTGGCCACTTCAGAATTTCCACAGCTGACAGGCAGGAATGCAGAAATTGATCACAGGCCTGCCTGAATTCACCATTCCTGGTCTGCCAGGGCTCGAAGGGGCAGTCCAGTCACGACACCCCGATCCCGGCAGGGAATGACGAGGTCAACCCCTTGCTCCTAGCCTGAGACCATCCAACCCCCAGGACCCTTGAGGGACCCTTCCTCTGCAACCTGGCAGCAGCAAAGAGGAGAAAATGGCAACTTTACTACCACCTCAAGCCCCTTTAGGGCTCTAGGCCAAGGTGTCAATGCAGCAGACATTGCACTGTTAGCACTGTCAAGGCGCTTGGCCTTAAGGGGGCTGTGTGTGGTGGGGGGCTGAAGGGAAGGGGGGCCGAGAGGGGATTGGGTCAGGTCGCCCTCATACCTGTGTGGTGTGGCAGGGGAGGAGGGAGGATGCACCTCTTTTCCAAGGGGTTGCTGGTGCTCCCCTCAGGGTCCAGCAAGCCATGCTCCCACTTGTGGATAGTACATGAAAAGCCTACCTGGTGCCATTCCCATTGGCGAGGTGGGTGAATGGTGGGAGGCTGGTGAATGGTCTGTCAAATCTGCTAATGATATTTAAATAAGTAGGTTTGCATTATTATTGGGTTGTTGCCTGCTCTGGGCGGGAACCCGATCGGGGTAGGCGGGGCATGAGGGTGACCTGACCCAATCCCCTCTCGGCCCTCCCTTCCCCCCCCCCAAACCCCACGCAGCCCCCTTAAGGTCAAACCCCTTGACAGTGCCAACAGTGCAATGTCTGCTAGCATTGACACCTTAGCCTAGAGCTTGGGGCCCTGAAGGGGCTTGAGGTGGTAGGTCCAGTGGCCATTATACCCTTTGCTGCTTCTAGGCTGCAGAGGAAGGATCCCTCAATGGTCCTGGTGGTTGGGTGGTCTCAGGCTGGGGGCAAGGAGTTGACATCGCCATTCTCTGCCAGGTGGGATGGGTTGGATAAATCCCGAGAGTCCTCATGCCATAGGGAATCCCAATTTTCGGCTGACACTCCATTCACCGAGGCATCAGGATTCCCGTCAGTCGTCTGAAGGGGTAGAGAATCAACCCCGCTGTCTTTCGAATGTGGGTTAAATTGTGTCACCGCCTGCTGCCCAGGTGCATTTAAAAGATTCACGATACTATTCAAGGGAAAAGCAGAGTTTTCCCTAGTGTCCTGGCTAACATTTACCCATTATCAATATTAGAAAACAGATGTATTATCATGGTGATGATATTTCAAAAGTATTTGTTGGCTCTGAAGTGAATCATAGAATCCCTACAGTGCAGGAGTCCATTCGGCCCATCGAGCCTGCACTGACCACAATCCCACCCAGGCCCTATATCCCCATAACCCCACGTATTTACCCTGCTAATTTCCCTGACACTAAGGGGCAGTTTATCATGGCCAATCCACCTAACCTGCACATTTTTGGACTGTGGGAGGAAACCTACGTAGACAAGGGAAGAACATGCAAACTCTACATAGTCACCAAGGCCGGTATTGACCCCGGTTCCCTGGCTTAAGGTCATCCTGATCTTGAGAAAAGCACAATATCAATGCCAGTCTTTCTTTACACGAGTGCTCGAACCTGTTGAGAATTTGCAGGATTTATGTTCTAGTTTAGATTTACAGCACCGATGTTACCAATTTAACAGTTCTAAATTTTTTGCGCCAGTTACCCTGGGCACAACTCTTCCCGTACAACTGGTGGAGACCGAATTCAGCTTTTATTTTTGTGCGTGGGTCTCTTTCTGCTCAACCTATTGCACGTAGCTCAGGTTGCCAATTCTGATTTGACATCTCCCTTGCATGACTAAGCTTCCCCTCTGGTCATCTTGCAGCAACCCTTCTACCCGGCACTCCCATCAATGGTTGCCTGATATATCAAAAGCTTTCCCAGGCCAATTAGAAACTGAACAAAACTCTTCATTACCTGATTGACTGAATCTTGACTACCAAACAATCTTTGTTGCCACTACTAAATATTTTTATAACAGATTAACTGAAATGTTTGCAGAAAATAAGAGAAGCATATCGTTATTTTTAATGTGCCCATGACCTTTCTTTTGGCTTTTGTTCATAGCAGTGTCCAGGAGCTAATTCAGTTCTTTGGAAACTCCAGGAGAATCCTGGAGGGTTGGGAACCTTGCAAAGCACTCCCACATATAGGAGAGCATCAGGTCAAAATTGATTTGATCCCAGCAGTGAAAGACAAACATCTAACCGACTGTGCTGCTACATTCAAATTTTATTGACTGAGAAAAGCTGTCATGTAAGTTGCTGTCAGTTAATAAAAATCATTGACTGTGAAGGCTCTGGCTTGCTGGAATCAATTATTTCATAACAGTGGTTCTCCAACTGTTTTGGTAGAAGAATACCTTTTCAAATTGATTCGTAATCATGGACCCCTCATCTGAATTACAGTAGTTTGTAATATGCTTAGTATGAAAGTATTGCGTGTAAAGAATGCAGTTAATATAAAAAAGGTATTTACTTAGGCATCAATGAGGTGGATGGGGCTACTCCCACTGAGCACTGTGAATATTTAAACCTCCCCTCTCTTAAGGCTGAACTCACCTGGTGTGCAAAACCTGTGTTGGTATGTGCGGGTTTAATTGGTGACCCTTGTGTTGCTCTCGGCACTCCCCCATGCATGCCTCCTCCTTAGGTGGAACAGCCAGCACACTTTGCTCCACACACATGGCAGCCATGCGCTACCCCATGCTGTTCCTGGTTCGCACGAAACCCACCTTTTGCAGTTGCTTAATTATTTTATGGATAGAAGTGTCTCTGTGGATTTGAGAACCCTATGGTTTTAGGCAGTCTCTGTAGCTAGTGTCCAGTAGTGAAGAGAAGACAGCTAACTGTAAAAATAGAAGCGTGTATATACCTTGGGCAGCCTGGGCTACAGGATTCCCCAGCTGCAGGGGATATAGAGAAAGAAGAGTCTTCCAAAAGTATAGTGAAAAATCCAAAGATACTGGTCTGGTTTTAGTAGTTTTTCTTTGCATTTAAGGCATTTTTCATTTTACATCAAACATAAATTATTACTTCCTTTAACTTCTATGTTACAAAAACATCAAAACGAACTGCTGTGTCTTTATAAATGGTCACATGAGGCTTTTAATATGTCACAATACAAGAATGCAGTTTTCTCAATCCTTGTCAACCAAAACTATTTGTCTTAATCTGGCAAATTACCTTGAGGACAATAAAAATAGAAATACATTTTTCTGGTTATGGCTATGATTCCTCCCTCCCCCCTCATTTTGCCACAAAAGAAAACAAGATCTTTCTTCTCACCATCTGCCTGATGCACTTACTGACTGTACCTCCTCTTGCTAATTTCAGGAATTGCAAATATACAGACATTCTAAATGTTCCTCTCTGGATTTGCTCCAGTAAGTTCTAGCCTGTGCTGTACCACTAACACAATCTATACGCAAGAACCAATATGTTTTGGTTTGCTCTCCACATATATTGACAGATCTTTGAAATTAAACAGAATTAAGTGCTTGACATGGACAAGTTGGGCTGAAGGGCCTGTTTCCACGCTGTAAACCTCTATGACTCTAAATGCCTGATGCACTAAACTCAGGTAAAGCCTGATGAGTACAGTATGAGATAAATGGGGTGTGAGAATGCATGATATGTGAGGATAATGAGAAATGCCCGAGGCTGATGGCAGGGAAAGTTGCAGCAACAAACTCGAGCATTCAGAGGAAGTGAGGTATGGCAAAGGGAAGAGGAAGAAGCATTCAAATTTTAGCTGTTTTCTTTTGCATCCTTGGGCATCCCAAAGTGCTTGACAGCCAATTACAGCAGTGACCACACTTAACATTAATTAGTGTAGGAAACATAACAACCAATTTGCAGACAACAAAATGCCACAAACAGCAATGAATTAGTGACCTGTCGAATTTATTTCAGATGGTGCTGACTGAGGTATAAATGCTGCCCAAGACATTGAGAACTCCTTGCACTTCGTATAGAGCTTGGGATCTGGTACAAACTAATTTTGGTTAGTCTTGGACCACCATGAGAGGCATTTTAGTACAAGGACTGTTTCTTTATGGACGTGCAAACATTACTGTGGGGAATGCACGATACTTTACAGACTTGGACACATTGCTGTGGTAGATGCACTATTGCTCAAAGTATTTTCAAATATTGATGTAGGTGATCACGATAGCTTCAAGGACCTACAAATATTTCTGTGAAAGATACATTCTATAAAAATCCATTAATAAAGTAACATATATCCTTTAATGAGTTATGTGGCATTTTGTCAATTCAGTTAGTATGTCACAATACATCGATAGCTAATGTGCACCTGTCCTTGTGAACTCACCCCACTGATCTGGCTACGTCAATAGTTAGTTGCTGCTTGTTAATTTACTTCAGTTTCAGATTCTTCATCATTTTAAAATACAAGTTTTGCACATTACTAAAAGCCATATTATGACCTAACCTGGATCACTGAACATTGCTAAGCACTCACAGTATGCCCTGGTATTTGGCATTCTGAATATAAAACATGACACTTTGGAATATTTAGTATGTATTATTAATAGAATATACTGTGTTAACATTTTATTTGCATTCTGTTACAGAATCAAATTCATAATGGGTCATACTAGTTTGGAAAATATTGTTGAACTACAAAAGAATACTGCCAACATCCGGAATATCTGTATAGTCGCTCACGTGGACCATGGTAAGATTTCTCTTTAGTTTTAAAACAAAAGCATTCCAAAAAATTGAATAGCTGTAAATATAGTGGAGAGGGCACCAGTTCCCCGACATGATCTGTTTTTATGTTGCTTAAGTCTATCTCCTTTGTAAGATGTGAAAAGGGGCATTTGGATCTTTTTCTCCTGGTTTGGTTTCATGAGCTTGGAAACAGTGGGAATGTTAATATTGCTCACTTCAATTCAGTGGGTCAATGTCAAACTCTCAGAAAGGATCGAATGACATAACTTGAAATGTCTGTTAGAAATGTAATGTTTGTCCATGTTGATAAATAGCCACAATGTCCATAAATTAATGTAGGTTCCAATTGCTGTAGCAGCCATAATATATAAATGTCTTATCACTAAATTAAATGAGCACCTTGAACAGTAAGCTTGAAATTGTGGATTTGATGCTCTTGATTATGTGTTGATACGAGAATGAGGGTTTCATATAAGTGATGGGTTCTCAATCTTTTTGCTTTTGAAGCACACCACCCATGATATAAAAATTCCACAGCATGATTATGTTTACCTTGCAAATATTAGTTCCACAATTATACATAAATTAGTTTTGATTTACTTTTTATGTGAAACTTGTTGCTGATGCTGAACAAAAGTTCTGTCAAGACATGGGTGTATCTTTAAAAGGCATATCTGCATGTCATGCTTGGTGTTTATCCTGTCTTGGTTATGCTTGGGTTAGTTCAGAGTAGATTATCAAAATTAACAAAATAAAAGTTAGATATAAATAATTTAGATTTAAATATGGCAGTGAAGATTGTGTGACTGGACGATGTGAGGGTTAGTGGACAGACTTGTCTTGAGTAAACACATACAGTAGATGTCTCCATGTCAAATCTCGCTGCCACAGAGCCATTGGGCTGGGATGCAAGTTGGAGATATCCCGACACATGGGGCAGAGAGAACTATCGGGAAAGTTTGCTATAGACTTTGGTCACATCCTGTGAGGAGATGCAGGTTCTGAATGAGATTGGAGTGATCATTGGTGTAGAGAGAAAGGGAGAACCCATCCACAATAAAAAATGAGGATGTGTAGAAATTGGTCCTGTTTAACAGGTACAATGTGTTGCTACCTGATTTGATTTGATTTGATTTGTTAATGTCACGTGTATTAACATACAGTGAAAAGTATTGTTTCTTGCGCACTATACAGATAAAACATACTGTTCATAGAGAAGGAAAAGAGAGTGTGCAGAATGTAGTGTTACAGTCATAGCTAGGGTGTAGAGAAAGAACAACTTAATGCAAGGTAAGTCCGTTCAAATGTCTGACATCAGCAGGAAAGAAGCTGTTCTTGAGTCAGTTGGTACGTGTCCTCAGACTTTTGTATCTTTTTCCCCAAAGGAAAAAGGTGGAAGAGAGAATGTTCAGGGTGCGTGGGGTCCTTAATTATGCTGGCTGCTTTGCCGAGGCAACGGGAAGTGTAGACAGAGTCAGTGGATGGGAGGTTGGTTTGCATGATGGATTGGGCTACATTCGCGACCTTTTGTAGTTCCTTGCGGTCTTGGGCAGAACAGGAGCCATACCAAGCTGTGATACAACCAGAGAGAATGCTTTCTATGGTGCATCTGTAAAAGTTGGTGAGAGTTGTAGCTGACATGCCAAATTTCCAATTCTGAGAAAGTAGAGGCGTTGGTGGGCTTTCTTAACTATAGTGTCGGCATGGGGGCACCAAGACAGGTTGTTGGTGATCTGGACACCTAAAATCTTGAAGCTCTCGACCCTTTCTACTTTGTCCACGTTGATGTAGACAGGGGCATGTTCTCCTTTACGCTTCCTGGAGTCGATGACAATCTCCTTCATTTTGTTGACATTGAGGGAGAGATTATTGTCGCTGCACCAGTTCACCAGATTCTCTATCTCATTCCTGTACTCTGTCTCGTCATCGTTTGAGATCCAACCCACTACGGTGGTATCGTCAGCAAACTTGAGAATCGAATTGGAGGGGAATTTGGCCACACAGTCATAGGTGTATAAGGAGTATAGTAGGGGGCTGAGAACACAGCCTTGTGGGGCACTGGTGTTGAGGATGATCGTGGAGGAGGTGTTGTTGCGTATCCTTACTGATTGTGGTCCGTGAATTAGGAAGTTCAGGATCCAGTCACAGAGGGAGGTGCCGAGGCTCAGGCCACGGAGTTTGCCTGAGTGAATAAGCATAAAGATTGTCAGAAGGACAGACAAGATGCTGTCCAAAACAGGGATGAGGGGAAACTTGATGTGATAACTATGGGCGTATAGATGGCATCCTTCGTAAACAAGACCTATAGTCACACATAGTATGTTGCCTGAAGGTGCTAGGGTGAGGGACATGTTGAACATTCTTGGCGGGATGTTGGGGAAGGAGGGTTCAATCATTATGGTCTATTTAGGATTAACAGCATAGGGAAGGCAAGTGGTCAGAATTGGAGGGTATTAGGACCTAGAAGGTAAAGAAGAGGACCTCAAGGGTGATAATTTCTGGATTATAATGCAACTTGTATCTTTAGTTGAGCATGTATTAAAGGCAGAGTGATTTTAATGGAGATTTCAACTTTTTATATGGATTGGGATAAGCACATGTCAGAAAGTTAGTGAATTTGTTGTATGTGTCTGGGAAAGAGTTCTGCATAAATATGGCCTAGAACCGACAAGGGGTATGCCATATTAGAAATAATGACCCATAAGCCAGATTTATTTATGATGTGGAGATGCCGGCGTTGGATTGGGGTAAGCACAGTAAGAAGTCTCTGGTGTTGTGAGCACCTTGTAAGCACAGTAAGAAGTAACCTGATGTTGTGAGACTTCTTACCAGATTTATTTAACAGCCTTAGCCATATGTGAATATTTATCTAATAGTCATCATAATATGATTGAACTCAATGTAATGCTTGAAAGAGAAATTCGTGAAACAATTACTTAGATTCTAAATTTTAGGTAGAGCAGACTTCGATGTGATGAGACTAAAACTGCCCACAGTAATCTGGACAACTGGTAAAATGACAGACAATCTGTGGAAAGTGTTCAAACATTATTTAATATGATACAGAACCAGTTCATACCCCTAAGAGGCCTGTACTAAAATTGCCAAAAAAGCAGCCTTGGACAAAGGGTTAAGAGACAGCGTAGCATTAAAAGAAAGAGCATGCATAATGCAAAATAAAACAAATTCTGGCAAATGAAAAAGATGCAGAGAACAGCAAAGGGTGGCAGACAGTTGGTAAGAACTGCAAAAAGAAGTATCAGACAAAACTTGCACAGGGTAACAAAATGAATCCCAAATTTTTACAGTGATATTCAGAAAAAGATGATGGGGAAACGTGGACCTCTTGAAAACTGATGATATTGTCAATGAAAATAAGGGAATGACAGACATGCTGACATATGCCAGGTACTTAGAGCATGCTGGAAATCTGAAGGAAGCTAATGTTGAATCAGTGGCAGAGTTTAGTTTAAAGTTTATTTATTAGTGTCACAAGTAGGCTTACATTAACGCTGCATCAAAGTCACTGTGAAAATCCCCACGTTGCCATCCTCCGGCACCTGTTAGGGTACACTGAGGGAGAATTTAGTATGGCCAATGCACCTAACCAGCACGTCTTTCAGACTGTGGGAAGAAGCCGGAGTACCCGGAGGAAACCCACGCAGACACGGGGAGAATGTGCAGACTCCGCACAGACAGTGACCCAAGCTGGGAATCGAACCCGGGTTCCTGGCGCTGTGAAGCAGCAGTGCTAACCACTGTGCGAGTCTGACCAAAATTAATATAAGCAAAATAACTGTGACAAAGTTAATAATAACACTAAAGAGTGAAAAATCCTTGGGACCAAATGGTCTCCATCCCAGGGAATAAAGGAACATTGGGGAATTAATTAGCTGAGTTGGCTGGACGGCTAGTTCATAATGCAGAGTGACGTCAACAGCGCGGGTTCAATTCCTGTACAGGCTGAGATTATTCATGAAGCCCCCTCCTTTTCAACTTCACTCTTGTCTGAGATGTGGTGATCCTCAGATTAAATCACCACCAGTCTGCCTAAGGATAGGATGATTGAACATTTTGAAAATTTTCAGCTCATCAGAGAGAGCCAGCATGGATTTGCAAAGGGAAGGTCATATCAGGTAAGCTTAAGGGCAGCACGGTGGCACAGTGGTTAGCACTGTTGCCTCAGTGCCTAGCACTGTTGCCTCAGTGCCAGGGACCCAGGTTCAATTCTGGCCTCAGGTCACTGTCTGTGTAGAGTTTACACATTCTTCTCATGTCTGCGTATGTTTCCTCTGGAAACCAGTTTCCTCCCACACTCCAAAGATGTGTAGGATAGGTTGATTGGTCATGCTAAATTGTCCCTTAGTGTCAGGGGGATTAACAGGGTAAATACGGGCTAGGGCCTGGATGGGATTGCTGTTGGTGTAGGCCTGATGGGCTAATTGGCCACTTTCTGCACTGTAGGGATTCTATGATTATATGATTGAATTGTTTGAAGAGGTGATTAAAATAGTGAAGAGGGGTATTGTTTATATGGACTTTCAGAAATATTTGCTAAAGCCCCATAAACTTAAATTGAACCCTATGGAAATGAAGGTAAATTATTGACCTTGTTAGACAGTTGGCTCAGCAGCAGAAGTCAGTGTGGAGTTAATGGACTGGTACACTTAGTGACAGAATATGATTGTGCGATAGTGCAAGGATCTGTGTTGGGGGCCTCACCTATTCTTCATATTTATTAATGATTTTGATGATGGGAAAGAGAGCCATCTATACAAATTGCTAATGACGCAAAGATAGGCGGAATTATAAGCAGTATAGATGGAAGCATAATCTATCAATATCTGTTGTTTGAAGTGAATGGGCAAAATTTTGGCAAATGGATTTCCATTTAGGCAAATGTGAGATCATCCACTTTCAGACCAAAAATGATAGTGCAGTGTATTTACTAAATAGTGAAAAGTTAGATACAGTGGAAGTTCAGAGAGACTTCGGCATCCAGTTATACGTGTGTCATTAAAATATCGTGAACAGGTGCAGAAAATAATCAAAAAGGCTAATGAAAACCTGGCCTTCATACTTATAAGACTATAAGGCTTGGTTTCATCGGTCAGAACATTGAATACAGGAGTTGGGATGTCTTGTTGAAGTTGTACAAGACATTGGTAAGGCCACACTTGGAATACTGTGTGCAATTCTGGTCACCCTATTTTAGAAAGGATATTATTAAACTAGAAAGAGTGCAGAAAAGATTTACTAGGATGCTACCAGGACTTGATGGATTGAATTATAAGGAGAGGCTGGATAGACTGGGACTTTTTTTCATGGAGCGTGGGAGGCTGAGGGGTGATCTTATAGAGGTCCATAAAATAATGAGGGGCATAGATCAGCTAGATAGTCAATATCTTTTTCCAAAGGTAGAGGAGTCTAAAACTAGAGGGCATAGGTTTAAGGTGAGAGGGGAGAGATACAAAAGTGTCCAGAAGGGCAATTTTTTCACACAGAGGGTGGTGAGTGTCTGGAACAAGCTGCCAGAGGAAGTAGTAGAGGGGGGTACATTTTTATCTTTTAAAAAGCATATAGACAGTTACATGGGTACGATGGGTATAGAGGGATATGGGCCAAATGCGAGCAATTGGGATTAGCTTGGGCTTTTTTAAAAAAAAGGGCAGCACGGACAGGTTGGGCCGAAGGGCTTGTTTCCATGCTGTAAACCTCTATGACTAGAATATGAGATGCATGAAGTCTTGCTTTGGTTATACAGAATATTAGTTAGACCAAATGTGAAATACTATATGGAATTCTTCACACTAAACCTTAGGAAAGATATCTTGGTCTCGTAGGGAATGCAGTGTAGATTTGGATTGTCTTTCTTGCCACATCGATGCTTACCAGCATCGAAGTGCTAATCATTCAAAACCAACTCCACTGGACAGGACATGTCTTTGTGTGCCTGCCTCCAGACTCCTGTAGCAACTGCTCCTATAGGGACTTGACCACGGCAGGAGTCTCCCAGGAGGACAGTGGAAACAACTTTAGGGATGTTCTCAAAGCATCCTTAAAGAAGTCAAAAATACCCATTGGTTCATGGGAGACCCTGAATTGTGACCTACCAGAATGCAGAAGGCTTATTGATAAGGCACTGAACACATCATGAGACACCACGTACAGAGGTGAAGTAGGGGCACTGGAGGGAGTGCAGAAACTTTCAAGCAATATATCCCGTGCTGGTTAGGCGCATTGGCCATGCTAAATTCTCTTTCAGTGTACCTGAACAGGCACTGGAGTGTGGCAACTAGGGGATTTTCACAGTAACTTGATTGCAGTGTTAATGTAAGCCTACTTGTGACACTAATAAATAAACTTTAAAAAAAGCACCCAGCTATGGCAGAGCATGGTGATCGCACATTGGACTTATCAGTCATCTCAAAACCCATCAATTCTGAGTGGAAGCAAATCATCCTCGATCTTGAAGGACTGCCTAAGAGAAAGTGTGTAGATTTACCAGAATGAATCCCAGGCTCTCAGGATAAAAACATGAGGAGAAATTGCACAAACAAGGACTGTCCTTCCTTCAGTTTAGAAGGGTGGGGGTAATTTGACCAAAATGTTCAAGGTGTTAAGGGGAAAAGATGGGTTAGATAGAGAGAAGCTATTGCTGTTGATGGGGAGACCAGGACTGAGATAATCGTCTAAAAATTAGAGCCAGACCTTTCAAGAATGAAATTCGGAAACACTTCAACATGTTTAACACTGTCTGTTATTTTATCAATAAGTCATTTTATCAATACATGAAAAGGATAAAGTTCACCTGTGTATGGCATCCGAATGTGAATATTGAGATCACAGGCCACATAAAACAAAACTGTGTCTATTACTCTCTTTTATTTACTACTGAGAAATGAAACAAGTCAGATTTGCATTCTCAATTCGCTACATGCTGTTAGTGACTAACATATTAGACAACATGCCCTAAGGTCATACTATGTTTGTGGCAATCAATGATTTGGGACTGGAAGGTAAACTCTGTGCCATGGACACTATACTCTTTGGGGATTGGCATTAAATTTACTTTAAGTTGTCATTGTGATAATTACATTGACAGCCCTGGTTGAGAATTCCTGCTTTAGATTGTAGGTTTGAATTTTTAGATTATTGAGTCGCACTGTTTGAAGAATTTCATCCAGCTAATAGTTTTTAGCGATATATGTACCACTAATGCAAATCTCCATCATAAGAGATAAGTAGTATACAATGGGGAATCCACTTGTTCATAATGTGCGAAACGTTTCTCATTTTATAGCAAATTAGCTGTTTCTTTTTCCTGCGGTCACTACTAATACTATCTGGTTGTGGAAATAGAATTGTTTTCCTGCTGTGCATTGTAGGTAAATGATATCATTAACTCTGTAATCTGTGAAAAGTTTTTGTATCTAATATGAATTGTCCTCCATATCCTTAGGAAAAACCACCTTGGCTGACAGCCTTATTGCTAGCAATGGAATCATTTCTAAGCGGCTTGCAGGAAAGGTAAGCTGCTAATAAAATAGGCATGTTATTCTTCCAAATCACTTTGAAATTAATAGAATTTAAAGAAATGCTTTCTGATATTTCTACACTATCATGGAGCACTTCTGAAGTATATAGTTTTCATGGTATTTGGGTATTGCTGTCAAGGCCTGCCTTTGTTGCCCATCCCTAATTGCCCTTGAGAAGGAGTTGGTGAGCCACTGTCTTGAATCACTGCAGTCCAACTGGTGGAGGTACCAGACATGGATGTTGAACCTGCTCCCATTCAAAACAAACATAGTTGAGCTTGGCTTCAATCCCATTTTCCTGCCTGTGCTCATATCCCTTGATTCCCTGAGAGACCAAAAGATTCATAATCCTTTGAGTGAAGTAAGTTTTCCTCAACTCAGCCCTAAATGATCAGCCCCTTACCCTGAGATTTTACCCTCATGTTTTAGATTCTCCTACCAGCTGAAACAACCTCTCCACCCTATCAAGTCTTGTCGGAATTTTGTAGATTACAATGGGACAGCTTCTGATCCTTTAGGCCTAGATGGATCATCCCTACAGCACTTCTGGCTGAAGATGGTTGCAAATGCTTCAGTCATGTCTTTTGCACTGACATGCTGGGCTCCACCGCCGTTCATAACAGGACTGCAGAGCTTTGATCTGATTCATTGGTTGTGAGATCACTTAGCCAAGTCTGTTGCATGCTGCTTCTGCTGTTTAGCATGCAAGTAGTCTTGTGTAATAGCTCCACAAAGTTGACCCTTCATTTGTATGTATGCATGCTGCTACTCCTGGCATATTCTCCTGATCTTTCAATTGAACCCTTGCCTGATGGGAATTGTGGGTTCAGGGACATGCTGGACCATGAGGTTATAGATTGTGGTTGAATACAATTCTGACCGATAATGCCTCATGGATGCCTAATTTTGAATTGCTAGACCTGCTCCAAGTCTATCTGATGTAGCATGGTGGTAGTATCACACAGCAGGATGGAGGGTATCCTCAGTGTGAAGATGGATGATTCTGTGATGCTCACACTTTACTATCATGGACAGATGCCTCTGTGACAGATAGGTTGGTGAGGACAAGGCCTTGTAGATTATTTCCACCATCTGGCACAGACCCAGTCTAGCAACTATATCCTTCATGACTTAACCAGTTTTACCAGCGTGGAGGATTTTGCAAACTCAATGGGCGTTGTGGTTAATAATGCTGAGGCTGCTGCCTGGTGGTCCATCCCTTTTTATTTCTTCTGTTGTGATTTGTTAGAACTGAGCTAAGCTATGTCAGAGAGCAGTTAAGACTCAGCCATTTAGCCCATCGAGCCTGCACCGACAACAATCCCAGGACCCAACCCTGTAACCTCACATATTTACCCTGCTAATGTCCCTGACACTTGAGTCAATTTAGCATAGCCAATCAACCTAACCCGCACATCTTTGGACTGTGGGGGGAAACCGGAGCACTCAGGGGAAACCTACAAAGACATGGGGAGAAAGTGCAAACTCCCGAGGCCGGAATTGAACCTGGGACCCTGGTGCTGTGAGGCAGCAGTGCTAGCTACCGTGCCGCCCCATAGTATTCCCATGTATGTACTGCCCTTGTCCCTTGTTAGTTTCATGGTCACCAATACTGAGGTTAGTGTTCAATTCCAGATTTATTAAATATTTGAATCAATTAATTGAATTGAGTTCCACTTGCTGCTACGCTCCCAAAGCATTAGCCTGGACCTCTGGATTGCTAGTTCAGTGATATTATCACTACCCCAGCTTCTCCCCATTCCTGCACTGTTGTGTAGACCACTGCTATTTTTTTTGATGCATCTGTTGTCCGTGAATGTAGGTTCACATAAAAAAAACAGATTTTCAAGTTCCTAACCTGCAGGGAGTTGATGCTCCTGTGACGTTTCTTTATGCACAGTAAGTAGTCTCACAACACCAGGTTAAAGTCCAACAGGTTTATTTGGTAGCACGAGCTTTTCAGGTGAGTTTCTTTATGCATGAGCAGAAAGCACGGATTGGAAAAATCTACTCCTGGTGATATCTCATTATTGTTCTTTTGAAAAGTTAGTTTGATTTTACTACATACAGCAACATTTAATTAATTTTTTACCAGCTCTACTATTGAAAACTCAACTCGTTAGGAATCTATACGCCCAACCCAACAGGCAGTGGCAATCCAGAATCTTGGGCCCATTTATACCAACTTAAAAAAGGCTTGACTTTTTAATAGCACCTTTCATTTCTCAAACACTTTAAAGCCAGTGAAGTAATTTTGAAGTGTCATAATATGGGAAAGCAACAGCAGATTTGCATGCAGCCAGCTCCCACTAACAGCACTGTCAAAATGACCAGATAATCTGTTGTAACTATGTTGGTTGAGGGATAAATTTGAACAGGACAGCAGGGTGCATTTCCTATCTCTTCTTCAAAAAGTGCGCCGTGAGATTTTTTTTTACGCTCACTGAGAGGTTTTTAATTTTCTTTTGAAAAATAGCAGCTCCGATATTGAAGCATTCCTTCAGTACTCCACTGGGATTTCTGCTCAGATTTTGTGCACAAGCTTGATACTTTATACATATACCATAAATATATTTAGTGATAAAATTTATAAAAGTACATTCCGTGACCATTCAAAGTTGACATTACGTAAGGTACATACCAAATCAGTTTCTTCCAATACTGTATGTTACTCATTGCACTTGCAATAATAGTTAGTAAGTACAAGTTTCATTACATGTCAAACATGCAGCACAAGGGGTTTTACTCAGCTTCTAGCCCTTCAAGTTACTATGGCAAAGAGTCCATTAAATCTGGAATTCGGGCCTAACCTGACACTGAAGGGAAGTGGGCGGCACTGTCGCACAATAGTTAGTACTGCTGCCTCACAGCGCCAGGGACCCGGGTTCATTTCCAGCCTTGGATGACTGTGCAAACTCCACACACACATTCTCCCTGTGTCTCCATGGGTTTCCTCCAAGTGCTCCAGTTTCCTCCCGCAGTCCAAAGATATCTGGGTTAGGTTGATTGGCTATGCTAAATTGACCCTGACCTTTAATGTTGTGGCATTAGCAGGGTAAATATGTGGGGTTACGGGAGTAGGGCCAGGTTGGGATTGTTGTTGGTGAAGGCTCAATGGGCCAAATGGTCTCATTCTGCACTGTAGGGATTCTATGATAAGGAGTGAGATTGGCTGAAGGAGTTTTGCTGCATTCTAGAGTCAAGCATACTGTAAAGTAAAAGCTATGTCACACTGGCTGTCCTTGCAGTATAGATGTACTGTTGATGCTATTAGAAAGCTGACCAATCCTTCACTTGCACTAACTACAGTTGTTGATCCATGGTTCAATTAACTGCCTTGGCCTGTATTCATTCCGAGCACTTTTAGCAGCAGCACTCGGTGCTGGTGACTGGCGGGATTTGTGAATAGCTTCCTTGCAGCACTGATCTCAAAGTTTCTGCTCCATTCTGGAAGAAGCATAGAACAGTTAAAATGCACATTCCTACACAAAAATAATGATAAAAATGAGGAGAACCATCCCTACTCTGTTAGCATTTCCTAGCAGCCAATTCAAAGTCATAGTGGTGCACACCAAGGTACCTAACCACCTTTACACAACAAGGATATGGTTGCCTAATCAGTTGACTGGCAGGGTGAGGTGGGACTAAGACACTTGGCAGAATTTACAGGAATTTCTCTTAAAAATAATTATTATTTATTTTGTGAATTATATCGTACTGAGTATTTTGATTCAATGTTAAAGTTTATTTTATTGTCACAAGTAGGCTTACATCAACACTGCAATTAAGTTACTGTGAAAATCCCCTAGTCGCCACACTCTGGCGCCTGTTTAGGTGCACTGAGGGAGAATTTAGCATGGCCAATGCACCTAACCAGCATGTCTTTCGGACTGTGGGAGGAAACCCACACAGACACGGGAAGAACGTGCGGACTCCGCACAGACAGTGACCCAAGCTGGGAATCGAACCCAGGCGCCTGGAGCTGTGAGGCAGCAGTGCTAACCACTGTGCCACCCATAATGTGACTTGCATTTTATTATTTGTAGGGATCTAAAGATCTTAAAATATATTTTTGTATCATTGTGATATCTTAAAATCTAATATTTGATGACATGCATTTAGGTTTTGGACCACACTTATAGCAGCTAGACATTAACTGTTCCTGTCCTTATAAAATTGTGTTACTCCCTGTGGGGAAGTTGTATATTTATGTCCTGAAGTCAGTTAGAGGCTGATTATTATTCTTGGAATTTAAAAAAAAAATTTGTGGCTGCTTCCCCCTCTCATTCTTGCAACAAACTCATAAATGATCTTAAGATCATAAAAACAGTAGGAAATTGTATACTTTTTTTGTATACTTGAATGCAAGACTTTTAAATTGTGATTTGTTGGTATTCTATTCAAAATGTGATATCTGGAAGGTGATGGATAACCTCAAAACATCCAAATAGGTAGACCTGGCTATGTGTTGTAAAGTAATGCAACTGTTTCATAGAAATTGCAGTGGTATCTTGTGGAAAGAGTAAACTGCCAGTTTATATTATACATTTGTTGTACAACATTGAATGCAGTAAATGCATAAAATGCAGTGCGTCCTTTCATTGTACATTTCTGTGTAGTTGCGGTACATGGACAGCCGAGAGGATGAGCAGCTCCGAGGAATCACAATGAAATCCAGTTCCATATCATTGCACTTCAGTATGGGTAAGTAATCTCAAAGACTCGCAACTCATAAAATCCCAGAATCGAACATCGCACAAGGAGGCAATTTGGCCCATTGTGTCTGTTCTGGATCTTTGCAAGATCACCCAGTTAGTCCCACTCATCATCTTTCCCATTGCTCCGCACGCTTTTCCTCCTTGAGTATTTATCTACCCTATGGATAATTTGTTTAAATTGCTGTTTTGGCGTTGTTTGATGTCTAGAGAATCAGTTGGTTCGGTGAATTGAAATGTGGTGTAGCTGTTTTCACACTCTTTCATTGGAGACAGCATTGTGAAGTAGTGGAATAATTCATTGTCACAAAAACATATCAGAGAAATCTAAGAAATTGTAATATTTTCTGTTGGTTAATGTTCTGGTTATATTTTTAAACTGTCGGGAGGATAATTAAGGCAAGGGATAGAGTGACTGAATCTAAACACTGCATTGATATGTTAACGAGCTGAGCAAGACTGCAAACAGATGTTTACTAAGGCAATTTAGTAAGAATGGGCACAGACATGAATAGATCTGGATGGGTTGTTAGGATTCAAAGGATAAGATGTACAGGTATGAAAGAAAGATGCCATAGGGAAGTTGGATAAAATAGGTTTACTTTTCTATTAAATTCTAAAAGCTAAAGTAAAGCGATTAAATTAATTAAGTATGGGAGACAGCAGTTCAAAGGAAATTGAGTAAGAAAAGGGAGAGATGAAAGAGGAAAAATGTATTTAAGGGGATACTGAAACCTATGCAAGGAGCTGCTTTAGATCCCAGCCATCAACAGGAATAGCTGTTTAACTCCTGGCAAGCAGTGTGAAGCAAGCCAGATTTGAAAAGCAAACTGCTGGTTAACCTCAGAAGCAATCCCAACAGATGTGAAGGCATTGTGTGGTATAAGTTACAGGATTTTTATAGATCTTAAAATCTATAATGTATAATGTAACCCCTCCAGTGCAGAAGAGCCCTTTTGGCCCATCAAGTCTGCACTGACTCTCCGACAGAGTATCTTGCGCAGGCCCCTTCCCCACACACTATCCCCATAACCCCACACATTTCCCATGGCGAATCCATCTAAACTACACATCTTGAGACGCTAAGGAGAAATTTAGCACGGTCAATCCACATAACCTGCCCATCTTTGGACTGTGGGAGGAAAACCGGAGCACCCGGAGGAAACGCAGACACGGGGAGAATGTGCAGACTCCACATAGGCAGTCACCCAAGGCCGGAATTGAACCCCGGTCCTTGGCACTGTGAGGCAGCAGTGCTAACCATTGCGCCACCATGCTGCCCATGGAACAGACTAAGGAGTGTGGCTCTGAAGATAGTTAAATTAAGAGTCTTTGGACTTGTTTGAAGTATTGTAAAACCATTGTCTTAGTTAAGTGTACTTCTATTTTACTTTATTACTTTTTTTTTACTATTAATGAATATTTGCTCTATTCTAAAATTATCACAATAATTAGTGACATCATTTCTGGATTCCAAACCTCTCCTTGTACTATACGAATTGCAAACACAGTTGTGGACGGTTGTTTGAAGTTTCCCTTCTGGGATTTGAACAACTTGGCATTTTTAAAGTAAAGTAAAGTTTATTTATTAGTCACAAGTCGACTTACATTCACACTGCAATGAAGGTACTGTGAAAATGGCCTGGGTGGGATTGTGGTCGGTGCAGACTCGATGGGCCAAATGGCCTCCTTCTGCACTGTAGGGTTTCTATGATTCTATGAAAATCCCCGAGTCTCCACGCACCGGCGCC
Source organism: Mustelus asterias (assembly GCF_964213995.1). Classification (NCBI taxonomy): domain Eukaryota; kingdom Metazoa; phylum Chordata; class Chondrichthyes; order Carcharhiniformes; family Triakidae; genus Mustelus; species Mustelus asterias. The sequence goes on from NC_135824.1 coordinate 33,628,341, forward strand.
TGTTTGGATACACTGAGGGAGAATTTTTAGCATGGCCAATTCACCTAACCGGCACACCTTTGGACTGTGGGAGGAAACCGGAATACCCGGAGGAAACCCATGCAGACGCAGGGAGAATGTGAAAACTCCACACACACACTGACCTAAGCCGGGAATCGACCCCAGGTCCCTGGAGCTGTGAGGCAGCAGAGTAACCACTGTTCCACTGTGCCGCCCCATTTACCATCGATTGTGCCCTTAACAACAGGCAGTTTAACAGTCTGAAAGACTGCGCCACTAATGAACACTCATTACTAATTCCGAAACCAGATGAAAGCATTTTTGCATACTATTCGATCAAACCCCTTCGAAATTAAAAAACAAACCTCATATTAAATCCCTTATTCCCCTTCACTGCTTCATGAAAACAGTGTATGTATATAAATAAAGCCTCTCTCCTGAATGCTTTTCTTGAAATTAAGGTAATTATCCTGGGGGAAAAAGTACTTCTGGTGAGTTCACCTGTTCATTAATACATCCTATGATAAACTGAGATAGTAGATCTGAAGAGGAACTCTCCCCAGAAAAATCAGATTAGCCAAGAATGAGTGATTGCATAAGTCCTGGCAGTTGTTTTATTGATGCAATGAATGGTTGGAATCCAAACTAAAGCTGGAAAATCATCATTTTTAAACTTCAAAACATGGGAGCTTAACTTAAGATTAATGGATACTGAGTTGTACTCCGATGATGATTAGTAAAACTATGTTGGGGATATACTACAGGCCCCCCAACAGCCCAAGGGAAGTGGAAGAACGGATATGTCAGGAGATAATGGATAGGTGCAGGAAAAATAGGGTTGTTGTAGTGGGAGACTTCAATTTCCCTGGTATAGACTGGAAATCGCGTAGGGCTGGGAGTCTGAATGGGGAGGAATTTGTAAAATGCATGCAGGAAGGTTCTTTGGAATAATATGTAGATAACCCGACTAGAGAGGGGGCTATTTGTGATATATATAAATGATTTGGAAGAAGGTGTAACTGGTGTAATCAGCAAGTTTGCGGATGACACGAAGATGGCTAGAATTGCGGATAGCGAAGAGCATTGTCGGGCAATACAGGAGGATATAGATAGGCTGGAAAATTGGGCGGAGAGGTGGCAGATGGAGTTTAATCCGGATAAATGCGAAGTGATGCATTTTGGAAGAAATAATGTAGGGAGGAGTTATACAATAAATGGCAGAGTCATCAGGAGTATGGAAACACAGAGGGACCTAGGTGTGCAAGTCCACAAATCCTTGAAGGTGGCAGCACAGGTGGAGAAGGTGGTGAAGAAGGCATATGGTATGCTTGCCTTTATAGGACGGGGTATAGAGTATAAAAGCTGGAGTCTGATGATGCAGCTGTATAGAACGCTGGTTAGGCCACATTTGGAGTACTGCATCCAGTTCTGGTCACCGCACTACCAGAAGGACGTGGAGGCGTTAGAGAGAGTGCAGAGAAGGTTTACCAGGATGTTGCCTGGTATGGAGGGTCTTAGCTATGAGGAGAGATTGGGTAAACTGGGGTTGTTCTCCCTGGAAAGACGGAGAATGAGGGGAGATCTAATAGAGGTGTACAAGATTATGAAGGGGATCGATAGGGTGAACGGTGAGAAGCTTTTTCCCCAGATCAGAAGTGACGTTCACGAGGGGTCACGGGCTCAAGGTGAGAGGGGCAAAGTATAACTCAGATATTAGAGGGATGTTTTTTACACAGAGGGTGGTGGGGGCCTGGAATGCGCTGCCAAGTAGGGTGGTGGAGGCAGGCACGCTGACATTGTTTAAGACTTACCTGGATAGTCACATGAGCAGCCTGGGAATGGAGGGATACAAACGATTGGTCTAGTTGGACCAAGGAGCGGCACAGGCTTGGAGGGCCGAAGGGCCTGTTTCCTGTGCTGTACTGTTCTTTGTTCTTTGTATACTGGACCTAGTACTGGGGAATGAGCCCGGTCAGGTCTTCAAAATTTCGGTAGGGGAACATGTGGCAAATAGTGACCACAATTCTGTTAGCTTTAGGATAGTGATGGAAAAGGATGAGTGGTGTCCCAAGGGTAAGGTGTTGGATTGGGGGAAGGCTAACTTTAGTGGGATTAGGCAGAAATTGGCAGCTCTTGATTGGGAGAGGCTGTTTGAGGGTAAATCCACATCTGGCATGTGGGAATCTTTTAAGGAACAGTTGTTAGGGCTGCAGGACAGGCATGTGCCTGTAAAAAAGAAGGATAGGAAGGGTAGGATTCAAGAACCGTGGATAACCAGGGAAATTGAGGGATTGGTCAAAAAGAAAAGAGTGGCGTACGTTAGGTCCAGGCAGCTAAAAACGGAGGGAGCTCTGGAGGAATACAAAGAATGTAGGAAAGAACTCAAATGAGGAATTAGAAGGGCGAAAAGGGGTCACGAAATGTCCTTGGCAGACAGGATTAAGGAGAATCCCAAGGCATTTTGTTCATACGTTAAGAACAAAAGGGTTGTCAGGGAAAAAATCGGACCTCTCAGGGACAAAAGTGGGGAATTATGCTTAGAGCCCAAAGAAGTAGGGGAGATTCTAAATGAATACTGTGCGTCGGTATTCACAAAGGAGAGGGATGTGTTGACTGGGAGTGTCTCGGAGGGGAGTGTTGACCCGTTAGAGAAAATCTCCATTACAAGGGAGGAAGTGTTCGGTTTTTTAGGGAATATAAAGACTGACAAATCCCCAGGGCCTGATGGAATCTATCCAAGGCTGCTCAGGGAGACGAGAGATGGAATCGCTGGGCCTCTGACGCAAATCTTTGTCTCGTCACTGGACACAAGTGAGGTCCCAGAGGATTGGAGGATAGCTAATGTGGTCCCGTTATATAAGAAGGGTAGGAAGGATAACCCGGGAAATTATAGGCCGGTGAGCTTGACGTCCGTGGTAGGGAAGTTGTTGGAGAGGATTCTCAGAGGTAGGATGTATGCGCATTTAGAAAGGAATAAACTCATTAACGATAGTCAGCATGGTTTTGTGAGAGGGAGGTCATGCCTCAGTAACCTGGTGGAGTTTTTTGAAGAAGTGACTAGAATGGTTGATGAGGGAAGAGCCGTGGATATCGTCTATCTGGACTTTAGTAAAGTGTTTGACAAAGTCCCTCATGGTAGGCTGGTGCAAAAGGTTGGATCTCATGGGATAAAGGGGGAGGTGGCTAGATGGGTGGAGAACTGGCTTGGTCACAGAAGACAGAGGTAGTCGAAGGGTCTTTTTCCGGCTGGATGCCGATGACTAGTGGTGTTCCGCAGGGTTCTGTATTGGGACCCCTGCTGTTTGTGATTTATATAAACAATCTGGAAGAAGGTGTAACTGGGGTGATCAGTAAATTTGCGGACGACACGAAAATGGCTGGACTTGCAGATAGTGAGGAACATTGTCAGAGGCTACAGAAGGATATAGATAGGCTGGAAATTTGGGCAAAGAATTGGCAGGTGGAGTTCAATCCAGTTAAATGCGAAGTGATGCATTTTGGTAGAACTAACGTAGGGGGGAGCTATACGATAAATGGCAGAACCATAAAGGATGTGGATACGCAGGCGGACCTGGGTGTGCAAGTCCACAGATCCTTAAAGGTGACGTCACAGGTGGGGAAGGTAGTGAATAAGGCATATGGCATGCTTGTCTTTATAGGACGGGGCATAGAGTATAAAAGTTGGGGTCTGATGTTGCGGTTGTATAGAACGTTGGTTCGGCCGCATTTGGAATACTGTGTCCAGTTCTGGTTGCCACACTACCAGAAGGACGCGGAGGCTTTAGAGAGAGTGCAGAGGAGGTTTACCAGGATGTTGCCTGGTATGGAAGGGTTTAGTTATGAGGAGAGATTGGGTAAACTGGGGTTGTTCTCACTGGAAAGACGGAGGATGAGGGGTGACCTAATAGAGGTGTATAAAATTATGAAAGGCGTAGATAGGGTGAACGGTGGGAAGCTTTTTCCCAGATTGGTGGTGACGTTCACGAGGGGTCATAGGTTCAAGGTGAGGGGGGGGAGGTTTAACACGGATATCAGAAGGACGTATTTTACACAGAGGGTGGTGGGGGCCTGGAATGCGCTGCCGGGCAAGGTGGTGGAGGCGGACACACTGGGAACGTTTAAGACTTATCTAGATAGCCACATGAACGGAGTGGGAATGGAGGGATACAAAAGAATGGTCTAGTTTGGACCAGGGAGCGGCGCGGGCTTGGAGGGCCGAAAGGCCTGTTCCTGTGCTGTATTGTTCTTTGTTCTTAAAAATGGCCCGTGAATGTTGTTATTTGTTGACGTTTTGATAACCTGATGTTCCTTGTTTCACAGATAATCAAGAATACCTCATCAATATGATAGACTCTCCTGGCCATGTGGATTTTTCCTCTGAAGTATCAACTGCTGTACGCGTGTGTGACGGTGCTGTTGTCGTGGTCGATGTTGTTGAAGGTGTTTGTCCCCAGGTAATCGATAGGAACAAATGAACCTTAACCCGTGGCAACTTCAAAATTACAGTAAATGGTTACTGGGGTATCAGTGCCTTCATTGCGAAGGACATTTGGCTAAGGGCATTTCTTAATACAGTTGCGTCAAATATTTTATTTGCCCAAATTAGTTCTTAATTTTCACTGGCAGTATTAATCGGGTGACATGGTGGCACAGTGCTTAGCATTGATGCCTCACAGTGCTCGGGACCCCGTTCAATTCCAGCCTTGGGTGACTGTGCGGAGCTTGCACGTTCTTCCTGTGCCTGTGTGGGTTTCCTCCGAGTGTTCTGGTTTCCTCCCAAAGTCCAAAGATGTGCAGGTTGGGTGAATCGGCCATGCTAAATTGCCCCTTACTGTCAGGGAGATTAGCAGGGTAAATACATGAGGGTTAGGGGATAGGGCCTGGATGGGATTGTTGTCGCTGCATACTCAATGGGCCGAATGGCCTCTTTCTGTGCTGTCGGGATTCTATGATTCTAATGTTCTTTCAGCAGATTTTGCAACGGACTAGAGTAAGAATGCATCACCATGATTTTAATGCTGAAATAGCAACCAATTAGTTTGCTGTGAATGCTGCATTAATTCTTCCCAAATGACAATCAACAAAAGTGTTGTTTCATTTTCAGACACAGGCAGTGTTACGCCAGGCTTGGTTAGAAAACATTCGTCCCGTTTTAGTCATTAACAAAATAGACCGACTGATAATTGAGCTAAAGTTGACTCCACTTGAAGCTTATATTCACTTACAAAAGATTCTCGAGCAGGTAAGTACAAAGTCGCTGATAATATTCTGTTGAAAATTTATTTTTGCAGTAATAATTCCTTTTATTCCTCATCCTGCTTCTGGTCTTCTGTGCCCTCTCACTGTAGTGGGATGCGGAAGATTAATTTGCTTTGTAGGGGAGGTGATGGCTTAGTGGTGTTATCGCTAGACTATTAATCCAGAAACCAGCTAATGTTCTGGGGACCTGGGTTCGAATCCTGCCACAGCAGATTGTGGAATTTGAATTCAATTCGAAAAAATAATCTGGAATTAAGAATCTACTGATGACCATAAAACCTGCTTTGCTAATGTCCTTTGGGAAGGAAATCTGCCATCCTTACCTGGTCTGGCCTACATGTGACTCCAGAGCCACAGTAATGTGGTTGACTCTGAACTGCCCTCTGAACAAGGGCAAATAGTGGTGGATAATAAATGCTGGCCAGCCAGTGATGCCCATGTCCCACGAATGAATAAAAACAAATGTATCTCACTCAAAATTTAATAGAAATTTCAAAAGAATTGATTCCAAAAATGCGCTTCGAATAAGATATAAAGCTGAAGATAAAGGCTCCTGCTTCCCTTTTTTTGTAGACTTTTTTTCATTGTTTCACTGAAAACATTTCATTGCTTTACTGACATCTGAAAAGACTGTTGTCCAGAGTAAGAGAAAGGGTGAGAGCACTTTGGATGGAGGGGAGTTTGATGTCCAGGACATTCGTCGTTGTAATTGTAATTGACAAATTTCAGAACTGAGGCAGGAAAAGGAGACTTGGGTTTGGGACCATTCTTCTCTATCCAGAAGTAGCCAGTAAACCAGCTGCAGTGGCTGGTCTTCCTACACCCTATGGTGCCCCCTAAGCATCCAAAGAATCCCTACAGTATAGAAGGAGGCCATTCGGTCCATCGAGCCTGCACTGACCACAATCCCACCCAGGTCCTATCCCCGTAACCCCATGTATTTACCCTACTAATCCCCTGACACAAATGGCCAATTTAGCATTGCGAATCAACCTAATCTGCACATCTTTAATTCCCACCTAGCCCTCCAAATTATCTGCTTGCCCTATTTCTAGGCACGTGATGATTCAGTCTCTTCAGCTGTTAAGGCCCTATATTCTTGAATTCCTGCCCTTAAACCTCTCTGTCTCTTTTTCTTACTTTAAGATGCTCCTTAAAACCCATCAAGTCAGCCCAAAAACGATTCCTTAGGCTCAATGTACAATTTTGTTTCATAATACTCCTGTGAATGTTTTATCACATTAAAGGAGCTATATAAATATGTTGTTTGTTGTTGGAGCTAGAGACTGGAGTTACTTGGGGCAGGCGTAGAGACCTTGGAAGATGTCCGGGATGGCGACCATGGAGATGGTCGAGAAATGAATCTGAGAACTCTTGGCTCAGGGTGTTGGAATGTGGGGGTGGGTGGGGGAGGCATGAGCACCATGCAGAGTGGAGAATTAGCACACATGGGGGTCATGGAGCTTCTTGTGACCAGGAGGAGTCACAGCATCTGTGGGTCAGATCAGGTTCTAGCAGTAAATAACAAAGCAATGTCTGAAATGGCTGTACTTGGTGCCAGTCCATCTGCCAACCTGGAATATAACACTACAAATTGCTGCCTGCCATAGCTCTGCTACATAGGCTCGATAGAATGGGAGCCTTAACCCCTGGGTTTCCTGCTCAAAGAATGGCACAAAGTGGATGGATCAAGCGTGATCATGTTGGGCTCAATATTGTGTTTGGCAGCATTTGCTTGCCATACATTGGGCTCAAAGGAAAAAAGAGTGAGGACTGGGGGTTCTGAAATAAGAATAGTAGGAAACCAATAAAACTGAGATTTGTACGCTGTGGAAGTAAGGTGGCTAAAATATTTAAAATAGAGGAACAGGGAGATGTCATCGCAGCAACAAAACAGCATTGATTCATTTATTCTAAGATTGTTCATAAGTTGTTTTTTATGAGTAGCATTTATTTCAAAAAAATGGTCTGTTGAGATGATTCTTGATTGATTGGTTTCATCTTCACAATTGAGATATAAATGTATGAGTGAGAAAGGAATAGAAGGATATGGGGATTAAGTGAAGTGAGTGGGAGAAAGGTTGTGTGGAACATTAGAAATGGTGTCAACCAGTTGAGCTGAATGACCTTTTCTGTGCTGTAAATTCAATTTAATTGTTGATTAATTGTATTTATTCGAGTTCTGAAACACGCTAAGGAGATTTGTGGAGCAGTAACAAATGTGAGGGAATCAATGGACATTGAGAAAATTCCAGTAGGGATTGGAAACAGATGAATGATTTGATTTATTATTGTCACACGTACTGGGATTCAGTGAAAAGTATTGTTTCTTGCGTGCTATACAGAGAAAACATACCGTTCATAGAGGACATGGGGAGAAGGAAAGGAGAGGGTGCAGAATGTAGTGCTACAGTCACAGATAAGGTGAGGAGAAAGATTAGCTTAATATATGATAGTCCATTTCAAAGTCTGATGGAAGCAGAGAAGAAGCTGTTCTTGAGTCGGTTGGTACGTGTTTTCAGACTTTTGTATCTTTTTTCCGACGGAAGAAGGTGGAAGAGAGTATGTCCGGGGTGCGTGGGGTCCTTGATTATGCTGGTTGCTTTTCCAAGACAGCGGGAAGTGTAGATGGAGTATGTGGTGCCCATAAGGGAAAAGGGAGACAGAAGCAACACAGATTACTGTTGGCTCATGAATACCACTTCCAGTATGCGTAAAATACTGGAATTTAGTCCTGATTCAGCAAATCTGAGGACAATATTTACAATAATAACATGTGTGTCAAAGATTGTTTGATGATGCTCCTGTGAAGTGCCTTGGAATATTTTACTGTGGTAAAGGTGCTATTTAAATGCAAGTTGTTGTAAAAGGCAGTCTCCATGCATTCAGAAGGGGATGATCCTGCCTAAACAACTTTCCCAAGGGAGTGGGAATGCAAATGAATTGTGGCGAACTCTTCAATGTTGTTTGTGTACTTGGGCTTCCAAAGACACCTAACCAAAATCCCACACAAAACTCAAATCTGCCGCGGGTTCTGGATAAACTGTGGGAATGGTTGAAAAATATTGACTGTAGGATAGAACACAGAGCATTTATTAGAGGAGGTGGATGTTGGGACAGCTACTGGTTAACAGTTTCATAAATGACTGATTCGTGTAAAGTGGTTAAATTTGCAAATGACACCAAAGTAGGATCAGAGGTGGAATCGGAGGAGGCAGCTCAGAAGTTGGAGTGACTCCCATAAAATAAATGGGTGTAGGGTTTGAACCCCACTCGAGACAATCCTAGTAAATGGAGACCAGAATATCATCCCGAAGGACTGTTTTCATATTTAGTAAGGTATATTTCGTAATCCGAAGGAGTGACCATTGACTGAGTGATGTTTGAGTCAGAAGGGTTGTGTTTAGGCACTATACCAGACATCTTCAGTAGGTGGAGTGCCCACTGTAATACTGGTTTAACACCTAGGGCGGAATTTTACCGTCCCACCCACCATGGGAATTTTAGCAGGCGGAAACGGACCTTGCAAAGGTCCGCTGGCCTGGGCGGGATTTTCCGGTCTTGGGGCGAGTGTGGCAGGAAAATCCTGGTGCCTCGTGTGCATGCCACAGCACAATGCATGTGGATGGTTTCTCCCTATCGCAAAAGAGAGTGTTTGGGAATCTTTAGTGGCGGTTGCAGCCCATCTAAGAAAAGATATAAAATATGAGGAAGGCAATAGTAATCCACTTCAATTACTCTTCCCCTCGTAATTGGCTCAAGAATTTCATAGGTGGGATCGATAGTTCAAACGTTGGACAAAAGTGAACTTGGAATCTTTGGCTCATTGTTACCAACCAGCAATCAGCCAAACCAGTAGAGCTTCACGATTACAAGTTCAAGATAAGGGAGGAAAGGTTCAGTGGAGATGTGCGGGGAAAGGTTTTTACATAGAGGTTGGTGGGGGCCTGAAATGCGCTGCCAAGTGAGGTGGTTGAGGCAGATACGTTAACGACATTTAAGATTTATCTGAATAGACACATGAACAGACAGGGAATAGAGGGATATATGTGGTTGGTCGAGATGGGACAGTGTGATTGGAGCAGGCTTGGAGGGCTGAAGGGCCTGTTCCTGTGCTGTACTGTTCTTTGTTCTTTGTTCATGTAAGAACATAAGAACTAGGAGCAGGAGTAGGCCATCTGGCCCCTCGAGCCTGCTCCACCATTCAATAAGATCATGGCTGATCTTTTTGTGGACTCAGCTCCACTTACCCGCCCACTCACCATAACCCTTAATTCCTTTACTGTTCAAAAATTTATCTATCCTTGTCTTAAAAACATTCAATGAGGTAGCCTCAACTGCTTCACTGGGCAGGGAATTCCACAGATTCACAACCCTTTGTGTGAAGAAGTTCCTCCTCAACTCAGTCCTAAATCTGCTTCCCCTTATTTTGAGGCTATGCCCCCTAGTTCTAGTTTCACCTGCCAGTGGAAACAACTTCCCTGTTTCTATCTTATCTATTCCCTTCATAATCTTATGTTTCTATAAGATCTCCCCTCATTCTTCTGAATTCCAATGAGTATAGCCCCAATCTACTCAGTCTCTCCTCATAAGCCAACCCTCTCAACTCCAGAATCAACCTAGTGAATCTCCTCTGCACCCCCTCCAGTGCCAGTACATCCTTTCTCAAGTAAGGAGACCAAAACTGTACACAATACTCCAGATGTGGCCTCACCAGCATCTTATACAGCTGCAATATAACCTCACTGTTTTTAAACTCCATCCCTCTAGCAATGAAGGACGAAATTCCATTTGCCTTCTTAATTACCTGCTGCACCTGCAAACCAACTCCTTGTGATTCTTGCACAAGGACACGCAGGTCCCTCTGCACAGCAGCATACTGCAATTTTTTACCATTTAAATAATAGTCCATTTTGCTGTTATTCCTACCAAAATGGATGACCTCACATTTATCAACATTGTACTCCATCTGCCAGACCCTCGCCCACTCACTTAGACTATCTATATCCCTTTGCAGACTTTCAGCATCCTCTGAACACTTTGCTTTGCCACTCATCTTAGTGTCATCTGCGAATTTTGACACACTACACTTGGTCCCCAACTCCAAATCATCTATGTAAATCGTAAACAATTGCGGTCCCAACACTGATCCCTGAGGCACATCATTAGTCACTGATCACCAACCAGAAAACACCCATTTACCCCCACTCTTTGCTTTCTGTTAGTTAACCAATTCTCTATCCATGCTAATATATTACCTGTAACACTGTGCACCTTTATCTTATGTAGCAGTCTTTGGTGCGGCACCTTGTCAAATGCCTTCTGGAAATCCAGATACACCACATCCATAGGTTCCCCATTGTCCACTGCACGTGTAATGTTCTCAAAGAATTCCACCAAATTACTCAAACATGACCTTCCCTTCGTGAACCCATGCTGCGTCTTACCAATGGGACAATTTATATCCAGATGTCTTGCTATTTCTTCCTTGATGATAGATTCAAGCATTTTCTCTACTGCAGAAGTTAAGCTAACCGGCCGATAGTTACCCGCCTTTCGTCTACCTCCTTTTTTAAACAATGGCGTCACATTTGCAACAACACAAATGTAACAACACATTGGAACACAGGAGAAAGTTGCTGGTATTCTGTTCTTTTAGCCAGTGTACTTTAAATACTGTACCCAATTCTTGTCAGTGAGATAGTCCAGTAAATAGCTTCAAGGCAGATATCAAAGATGTGTGTGAGGAAACTTGGAGGAACTGGGACTTTTCAACTGGAAAGGATCCTTTGCGCGAATACCTTAAAAATATTCATACATTTACACCTTCCTCAACCTTAGCATGTCTCAAAACCATTTAATTCATTTTGAAATACTTTTGAACTTGTTCTGCAGAAAAGTGTGACAGCCAAATTGCATACATCAAGTTCCCACAAATAGTACTGAGATAAACGACGACTTAATCCGTTTTTGGTGGCATTAGCTAAGGCTTATGTATTGGGCCAGCCAGAAGTGCAAAGTATACATAATTTTAAAGAAAATGGAAAGGTTAAATCTGGAATATAATGTGAAATCAAATGGCAATCCTAAGACAAGGAGGCACAGATTCAGACTAATAAAAGGCAAATTTATCACCTGTGTCAGCAATTTCTTCACATAAAGAGCGATCAAGATGTGAAATAGTCTGCCAGGAAGAGCCGTGGAAACAAAAATCCTGCAATCATTTGAGAAACAGTTGGATGCTGTGTTGGGGGAGAGTGGTTTTTCGATATTTGTGGAGGAATAAATTAATATGGGTTGAATGACCTTCCCTAAAGCTCCACTTATCTTGTGATCTTGTGAATTTATGTGAATTAAAACATATTTAAAACAATTTACATACTTTTGTATTTTGCAAAGAAAAGCCAGAAGCACAACTTCAATTATATAGTTACTGAAATAATAATGGAAACAGCAGCTGTCATTTGGTGATATTTGTGACTGAATCAAAACTTGGAGGCTAAAGGGATAGAACTGGGAAAGCAAAAGAATTGGGGGAATGATCGAAAAACAAAAGGAGGAATAACTAGAAAACTAAAAGTGGAAGCTGAAATTAAGAGAGTGAGAAGAGTACAGCAAAAATAAAAGGGGAATATGCTGACGAGCATTTTTGAAGTCAAAGTACGGAGTAAAAGGCTGAGGGAATGAAACAGGGAAGGAAGGCTTTAATGTTCTTTTTTTGCTAATGCAGAGAAAAGGCATAAATGGAAGCTCGAGGTGAACATGCCTGTGAATAGGTTTTATTTCGGCTTTTATTCGTCATCAAGCATCCTTTCATAAAATTCTAGTAATTGGCACTCACTCGTGGACTCAACTGTCTGAGGAGTCGTATGGAGCAAGTGGTTCTGCAACACACACATTAATTAGATTGAACACAGTCTTGAAACTGAAAACCACCTGCTGTAGAATGTATTTTTTTCTCTGCTCTTTCTAAGTGATGAAAGAAGCATTAAAAAAAATATTTCGACAGGTGGCTTACAGATGACGACAAAATTTGAGTTGTGCAGTGTCTGCCTGACCACCTTTGACCCGTGCGGGAGATGGACTTTTACACTACCCAGTACGAATTTGCTGATTATTTGGTACTGGTTCTGTCCTCTGTCCTCATTATTTGGTACTGGTACTTTCCTCTGGGGTTATGGAGCTGGTTCAGCACCCAGCAGTGTGTTGCATTCAAGAAGCAATAATGTTCAATCTTGATAAGCTCACTGGTTTGACCTAGAATTATAATATATTAAAAAAATGTTGTTTCAGACCCTATTTAATCATTAATTCAGCATTTTGGCTTTCCCAGTCTGTACTTTTACAAAAAGAGAGATTAAACTGCTAAAATGTAATGCTGTATTGTGTACTTAGTGTAATTTGACCACAGATTGGCTTCATTTTATCTCGGAGTTGGGCAACGTAAAGGTATTTTGCACATGGATCATAAATTCTATTCAGTGGTTATAAATGGAAAGTTGCTTGCTACACAGAGCGCTATTTTTTTTAGATTTATGTTACCTGTAGGCAGTCTACAACCTATTAATCTAAAAGAAGAAATAATTTGCATTTGAATAATAACTATCACATCCCAGGGATGTAACATAGTGTTTCACAATTAAAGTTATTTTTTTGGCATGCAGTTATTGTTATTTGGGAAAATGCAGCAGTTAGTTTCCACAAAGTCCCAGGAACAGAAAATTGAGTGACTGGGTGATCTTATGAGTAATGTTGGCCAGGACATTAGTGAACTCCTACTCTTGTTTGTATGATGCCATAGAAACATTTATCTCCACTTTGCATTGGCAGAGTTGGTTTGATGTTTCATGTAAAGGATGGCATGTTCAATAATACAGCACTCCCTCATTGAAGTAGCAGCCTGGACATGCTCATGTCTGTAGTGGGGTTTGAACTCTGTGACCGTTCTATCATCTAATAGGTGCCCAGAGTGCATGGGAAAAAATGTAATCACTGCATTTGTATCTCTTTGGATCAGACATTATTATTTATTAAGCTAATCATATTCCTTCAAATGTAGACCCTCCATAGCAACTTGCATACAAAAATAGGAGATTTTTTTGTATCAAAGTTATCAGTAGGAGCCATCTTAATTCACAAAGCCAGTCAAATCACTTGAATGGTTTTGTCTGATTTATTTGGCCATGTTGTTTTCTCAGGCAACCAACTGTTTACACCCAAACTTCATTTGCTTTCAAACCTAATTGAGCCCCACCTTGAGTGCTCCCACTCTGGTTCCACCCTCACAATTGAGTCTATTTCAATGGCGTCTTAGTTCACTTTTTTCCCCAGCCCAGACTCCAGGCTTCAGCATCCATTCGACCTGTCTATTTGGTAAATCACTTAGCTCATGGCTGGCATCCAAGTACAGTGTTGGGGGTGGGTGTCGCCAGTAGATATTCTATCAGCTTGGGACAGCTTCTTTCGATTTGCAGCATAACTGAGTTAACTGGAGGTCCAAAGTGGAGCAGAACTGAAAGAAAAGGCTGCTATTTTTACTAAAGAAATGAAGAAAAATGTTGAATTGGGTTGGGCATGGGTAGACTTTTCCCTCTAAAACCAATTCATGAGTATACTCAGATTGGTAATTGAATGAGCTGGCTGTTTGGGGAGAATGGCTTATTTAATACTCCCACGGATGAAAGTAGAAATTAACTCACTTGGAAAATGAGTGCTTTCAGAAAGGAGCAAGAGAAAAGTTAGGAGAATGAAAAGCCATGTTTGTTTATATATTTAACAAATCAGTATACTTATCTACTTGGGATATTAGGGTAATTGATAATACTGTTAAAGTTTAGAATGACTAATTTTGGATGTTTTTCATGTACTTTTCCATGGAAAATAATGGAATGTATGCGGCTGAAGAAAAGTCAGGCTATGCTATTATTTGTAGATAAAGTATCCATTTAAGCATCTTTCACGTCATCAGCTTAAAGCTGCCTTTTTTGGCACCGTGGAAAGCACATGTGAAAATGTTGTCGTGACCTTGAAGGTCAAAGGGGGAATCTAGGAAATGCCAGAGCAATGTAGCAGGGTCAGAGATCTGACCCAACAGGGTATCCACCCCGATTTTCCCTCAGCGCCAGGGAACAGGAATAATAAGGAGCACAATTGAGTATGAAGGCGGCGCAGTGTTTGCACTGATACCTCACAGCACCAGGGACTTGGGTTTGATTCTAGCCTCAGTCACCGTCTCTGTGGAGTTTGCACATTCTCCCTGTGTCTGTGTAGGTTTCCTCCGGGTGCTCTGGTTTCTTCCCACAGTCCAAAGATGTGCAGGTTAAGTGAAGTGGACATGATAAATTGCCCCTTGGTGTCAGGGGGATTAGCAGGGATTACGGGGTTGGGGCCTGGGTGGGATTGTGGTCGGTGCAGGCTCGATGGGCCGAATGGCCTCCTTCAGCACTGTAGGGATTCTATAAATTTGTGATCCTGTGCTAGCTGTTTGACCACAATAATATTGAAAGCCCAAGAATAATAGCAGTGACATTTGCACTATTGTCAAACATCCTTTATTTTGTCTTCTAAATCTTTTTGCTGAGTGTGGAAAATAATAAATTTGACAGTAGATTTATTTTGTTGTATATCAACCTTCAGGTAAATGCCGTGACTGGGAGTCTGTTTACTTCAAAAGTATTGGAAGAGAGAGCGGAGATGGAAGTCATAGAAAAGCCCAGTTCAGATTCCAAGAGCACTGAACACTTCTATGACTGGAGTGCTGGCCTGGAAGAGACAGATGATTCGCATCTTTACTTTGCCCCTGATCAGGGAAATGTGGTTTTTGGAAGTGCTATTGATGGCTGGGGTTTCAGGTATGGAAGGCTTTCAAATTGCATTTTTTCTAGAAACATAGAAACTCTCGACTGGAAAAGAAATGGGGGTGCAAAATTCTGTGGGATTCCCACCCACCAGCCTCTCACTATGACTCAGATGGAAAAACTGTTTAAGTCCATCTAGTGCTGTCCTAACTTTTGTGACAAGTCGCTTGTCCAGTTTTGACATTGAAGACATCTTGGCTAAATGTCTCAACAATTCCTTGGTAAACTATTTTTAAAGAAATGATCATAATGAAGTAATTGTGTATTTCAATGTGTCATTAAATTATCTCTGAAAATCATAGAATCTCTACAGTGCAGAAAGATGCTATTTGGCCCATCGAGCCTGCACTGACAACAATCCCACCTGGGCTCTATCCCCATAACCCCACGTATTTACCCTGCTGGTCCCCCGACAATAAATGGCAATTTTAGTATGGCCAATCCACTTAAACTGCACATCTTTGGACTGTGGGAGGAAACCGGAGCTCCAGGAGGAAACCTACACAGACACAGGGAGAACGTGCAAACTCCACACAGTCACCCAAGGCCGGTATTGAACCCGGGTCGTTTGTGCTGTGAAGTAGCAGTGCTAATCACTGTGCCAACCTGCTGCCCAAATATACACTAAAATATACATTAAAAAATTAAGTTTATATCTGTTCAGTTTTAATTTTTAGTTTTTTTTTTCATTTTTATTTATTAATGTCACAAGTAGGCTTACATTAATACTGCAATGGAGTTACTGTGAAAATCCCCTAGTCACCACACTCTGGCGCCTGTTCAGGTTCACTGAGGGAGAATTTAGCATGGCCAATGCACCTAACCAGCACGTCTTTCAGACTTGTACATGTGTGTACATTGTAAATCCTTATTTGTTTATTCAAATAACATTCATCAGGAAAAGAGATAGAAATCAGTGGGACATGGTGCCACTTGGATCATAAATTCTACTCAGTAATTATAAGTGGAAAGTTGCTTGCTGTACTGGAACTCTAAGTTCTAGATTTATGGTTACCTGTGGGCAGTCTACTACCTGTCTACCTAAAACAGGAAGTAACTTGCGTTTGAACAATGCCTATCACACTCCGGGATGTCAGATAGAGAGATTGAAATGATGGTGCTGCAGTTTGTCCTCAATTAAACTTCATTGTTTAGAAGTCCTTGTTTTGGAAATGTGCCTCATTTTTCCTCGCCTGTTGTCCTAAGAAAAGAGTTCCTCTTTACTTAATGTGTTTATGATTTTTAGTCATGCCTTTGTACTCTTCGGGTACTTTTGTCTGAATCATAGAATCCCGACAGTGCAGAAAGAGGCCATTCGGCCCATTGAGCCTGCACCGACAACAATCTAACCCAGGCCCCATCCCCGCAACTCCACGCATTTACCTGCTAGTCCCCCTGACACTAAGGGGCAATTTAGCGTGGCCAATCAACCTAACCCACACATCTCTGGACTATGGGAGGAAACCGGGGCACGTGGAGGAAACCCACGTAGACACAGGGAGAACGTGCAAACTCCACATAGACAGTGACCCAAGACTAGAATTGAACCCGGGTCCCTGGCACCATGAGGCAGCAGTGTTAACCACTGTGCCGCCCGAATGATGTATGATTCAACTTAATAACAGTCTTAGAAATCTTAGAAACCCTACAGCACAGAAAGAGGCCATTCGGCCCATCGAGTCTGCACCGACCACAATCCCACCCAGGCCCTACCCCCATATCCACCCACTAATCCCTCTAACCTACGCATCCCAGGACACTAAGGGCAATTTTAGCTTGGCCAATCAACCTAACCCGCACATCTTTGGACTGTGGGAGGAAACCGGAGCACCCGGAGGAAACCCACGCAGACACGAGGAGAGTGTGCAAACTCCACACAGACAGTGACCCAAGCCGGGAATCGAACCCAGGTCCCTGGAGCTGTGAAGCAGCAGTGCTAACCACTGTGCTACCGTGCCGCCCACAGTGACTGTGCTTCAAAACACAAATGTGTTCAATGTGGCACCTGAGCATGTGATGAGACACATTATAAACATTACATTCTTTCCTTTGTTTATTCAGTGGCCAAGATCTTATGGCATTGTACTTACTGGCTTTACTGCCCAGTGAGTTCAGCTGATATGTCCAGAAAATGTGCTTCGAGTTTGACGTGCAAGGGGGCTTTAGAACTGGGATGGTGCTGGGCAGGGAAGGATTAAGTATACATATTGTATTTTTACAGTGAATCTGGAAATAATTGGGCCATGTCAAAATTCAAAACTTGTGCTTGAACTTGGTGAATTGGATATGTAAATTTGAACATTAATCGTGCATGATATAACAGATTTGAATAATTCTGGAGTCTCAGCTGTGCAGCTGTCTGGAATTATTTGTGATGAAGTGCTTGCAGCTGGCCTAATTAACTTTGCCAATCAATTTTAATCTGTTAGGTCAATAGTTAGCTATGTTTCTTTGATTACACAAGTGTTTTTGTAATGAGTTGGTACATGTATATTCAAATTTCAGTAACATCATTGTTTTTCAATAGCAAGAATGATCTGTCACTTCTCAAAAGAAAGTGTTGAGAAAGGGAGTACCTGGGTATAGGACGTTCGTTATGGAGGGAAAGGAAGAGGGTAAAATTGATTGGAAATAATGGAGCTTGTGAAACAGAGAGAGTTGTAGCTATTTGACTCCAATCAGCCCCAGCTCAGTGGTAGTGCTATGGGTCAGGTGGTTGTGGTTTTCAACCCCTTTTCAGGTGACACTCCAGTGCAGTACTGAAGGAGTGCTGCATTGTCAGGGTTGCCGGCTTTTTTGATGAGATGTTAAACCAACAGTGTTCTCAGGTGGATGAAAAATAAGCTATTGCACTGTTCCATGAAGAACAGAGAGTTTCTCTGTGCCAACATCGATTCATCAACTAACATCACTTAGCGGAAATAGAATGATTGGGTCATTTATCTTCTTGTTGTTTGTGGGACAGTGCTGAGCTCAGGCTGCTTGTTGTGTTTCCTTAAATTATAACAGTTATGACTACAAAAGTATTTAATTGGCTATGAAATGCTTAGGGACATCCTAAGGTTTGGAAGTTTCTTTCTGTGAGAGTTAGGAGAGCTAAATTTGTCACACGCAACCCCAAACTGGTGAACCAGCACCCAGCCTGAATAGCACTTTGTATGTTTGCACTGCAAATTTCACCGAATGTTTTGCCAGTTCTGTGCACCGCATTTGTGGAGAAAAGAGAAAATTAACTTCAGGTAGTGTATCCAAGAGCAATGTGCCACCTGTGCCACAAATGAAGGGGCAACACCGATGGCACCCGATGCCTTCCAGCTGAGAAGAGGAAGAATGTGTGGGGAGTCGGGGCTGATGGGTGGGGTGGTGTGAGGTGTGACCAGAAAATTGGGGACTGTCCGGTAAACTCTGAAATCCTGAAGCAAATTAATTAAGCTTTTAAGTGACTATCCCTAATTAGACACTGGAATCCATTCTAAAATATTGAAGCTGGCAACCATCTATCAGGCTGTAATGTCAGAGAAACCAGTCATCAGAGGCACTCTGAATTTAAGAAATGTAGCTGTGAGAATTTTGTTTGGAAGTCTGTAAAGCAGCAGAGCAATTTTTAAATGCAGATATGGGTCATTGCCCATCCCTAGTTGCCGTTGAGAAGGTGATGGTGAGTTGCCTTCTTGAAACGCTGTAGTCTACGTGCTGTGTGTTGACCCACAATGCCGTGAGGGAGGGAATCCCAAGATTTTGACCCAGTGACTGCAAAGGAATGGCGATATATTCCCAAGTCAGGGTGGCTTGGAGAGGAACTTACAGGTGATGTCCCCATGTATCTGCTACCCTTGTCCTTCTAGATGGACGTGGTTGTGGATTTGGAAGGTGCTCTCTAAGGATCTTTGGTGAATTGCTGCAGTGCATCTTGTAGATAGTACACACTGCTGCTACTGAGCGTCGGTGGTGCAGGGAATGAATGTTTGTGGATGTGGTGCCAATCAAGCAGGGCTGCTTTGCCCTGGATGGTGTCAAGCTTCTTGAGTGTTGTTGGAGTTGCACTCATCCAGGCAAGTGGGGAGCATTCCATCACACTCCTGACTTGTGCTTTGTAGATGGTGGACAGGCTTTGGGGAGTCAGGAGGTGAGGTTTGGAGCTTTGCGGTGGGAATCGGCTGAAAATGGTGGTGCATCAAATAGAAGAAACTAATTGAAGCAGCTTGTATATTGCTAAAGAAAAGAGACAGACTGTGGAAGCTTTTCGTCTTGCAGGATATCTCAAGCAGCAAAGGGAACAACAGTTTGTACTGCATGAGGAGAGTATATTCATATATGGCCCTTTCCTTGGCAGACACGAGGAGCGTGTCCACGCATTGCGTTTTTTCCAACTAAACAAAAACTTGGGAGACAGCCATTCCCTGATTCATTCCCCCCCCTGCCCAGCAATATCTTGACCAGCCCTACCAGGTCTGAATTTGAATAAAAGCCCGGCAGATAACCGTTTCTCTGCTGCATTCTCCATGGCAATGCCTTTACTAATCAGGGTCCACTTGCCAACCAATGAGCATTCTCTTCTCATGGAATAGTAATTGTTGTTCCGTTTGCTGTTAGTTTATCTTACGATCTGTCCTGATGAGCGTAAGATGAAAAGTCTTCATAGGGTGACTTCTTTTCAGCACTGCTCAAGTTCAATACCACCAAACAACTAGCAGTTTTTATATTGTTACCTCCACTTCCAAAAAGCCAGAAGATGTGCTCAATATTTTGCGTGCTTTTCTAAAGTTAAAGAACCTCTATCATAGCCCTATCATTGGGCATCTTGCTGCAGAATCAGATTGCCATCCTTGAATGGCGAGTGTGGCAGGGTCAGCAGTATATTGTTCTTTATTTGTATATTCGTCAACAGGCTGTTTTCATGTAACTAATCAATTAAAATATGTATACTGCAAGCTTGAATAGCTAATAGTGCACACACTTGGCTTGGGCAGATTAGTTTAAAGAGGTTGGCCGAGAAATTTCAGATGGGCCATTGCATCTTATGAAGTATTTGATGGGGGTCAGGCTTTTTAAAAGTTCTTTCTTGGGATATGAGTTGTTACTGGCAAGGGTCAGCATTTGTTGCCCTTGGTGGGGAGCTGCTTTCTTAGAACCATAGAACCATAGAAAATTACAGCTCAGTAACAGGCCTTTTGGTCCTTCTTGTCTGTGCCGAACCATTTTTTGCCTAGTCCCACTGACCTGCACCTGGACCATATCCCTCCACACCCCTCTCATCCATGAACCCGTCCAAGTTTTTCTTAAATGTTGAAAGTTGAAAGCATTTACCACTTTATCCGGCAGTTCATTTCACACTCCCACCACTCTCTGCGTGAAGAAGCCCCCCCCTAATATTCCCTTTAAACTTTTCTCCTTTCACCCTTAACCCATGTCCTCTGGTTTTTTTCTCCCCTAGCCTCAGTGGAAAAAGCCTGCTTGCATTCACTCTATCTATACCCATCAAAATCTTATACACCTCTATCAAATCTCCCCTCATTCTTCTACGCTCCAGGGAATAAAGTCCCAACCTATTCAATCTCTCTCTGTAACTCAGCTTCTCAAGTCCCGGCAACATCCTTGTGAACCTTCTCTGCACTCTTTCAACCTTATTTACATCCTTCCTGTAACTAGGTGACCAAAACTGTACACAATACTCTAAATTCGGCCTCACCAATGCCTTGTATAACCTTGATGTGGAGATGCCGGCGTTGGAGATGCCGGCGTTGGACAAAACAAAACAAAACACCCACTATTTGACCAGACTGGCCCATCACCCAACAGATCATTACCATTCGAGACATCCAGAGAGAGTACATTAAATGCTTGACTGCTTGATCCTTCTAAGCTCCCCAAGTACATGAAAAGGGGTCAGTAGGATAGCAGATAAGTATGTGGATGTGCTACAATGTGACAGCAGTGTGTAACACATACAAGATGCACTGCAGCAAAACGTCAAGCCTCTTGCAGAAGCATGATGCCAAACCTTACCATAACACTCCAACTTTTATACTCAATACTCCGATTTATAAAGGCCAATGTACCAAAGGCACTCTTTACGACCCTATCCACCTGTGACGTCAGTTTTAGGGAATTCTGTACCTGTATTCCCAGATCCCTCTGTCCCAATTGGTGTAGTCTCCATCTGGAGAGTTCTGTCCCATCTGTTGTCGGCACAACCACTATGCTGTTAAGAAAGGAGTTCTAAGTTATCGTGACAGTGAAGGAACAGCGATATAGTTCCAAGTCGGGATGATGTGTAGGGAAACTTGCAGGAAGTGATGTTCCCGTGTGTCTGCTGCCCTTGTCCTCCTAGATGGTTGAGGTCGCGGGTTTGGCATCATGCTTCTGCAAGAGGCTTGACGTTTTGCTGCAGTGCATCTTGTATGTGTTACACACTGCTGTCACATTGTAGCACATCCACATACTTATCTGCTATCCTACTGACCCCTTTTCATGTACTTGGGGAGCTTAGAAGGATCAAGCAGTCAAGCATTTAATGTACTCTCTCTGGATGTCTCGAATGGTAATGATCTGTTGGGTGATGGGCCAGTCTGGTCAAATAGTGGGTGTTTTGTTTTTCAGAAATCATCTTTCCTATCATTGTTGCTTCCCCAGAGAACAACTGAACCTTAAATAAGCAAAATACTGCTGATGCTGGAATCTGAAACAAGAGCAGAGGATGCTAGAAAGACTTAGTCGGTCTGGCTGAGAAAACGGTTAACACTTCGAGTGCTTTGGCTTTTCGTCAGAACTGTAGAGAGGGGGAATATGTTCGAACTGAGAGAGATTGTAATCAACTTTAAAGACAGACGGCCTGGTGTGGAGGGGAACGGGATATTTTAAATGAAAGGTTTAAGATGGAGGAGAAAGATCACAAATCCAAAGCTGCCAAACTCAATGCTGAATCCTGAAAATTGAACTTACCTTTGGGATTATGGCAGTGCGAGCTAAACTAACACTTGTGCAGCAGGTGTGCCTACCTCAGGCAGACCCATTGCATGTATGTTATAGGTGGAACTGATTCCATGTTTTGTGGGGAATGGTATTCTGTCCATTCAGACTTTAGTAAGAAGTCTCACAACACCAGGTTAAAGTCCAACAGGTTTATTTGGTAGCAAATACCATAAGCTTTCAGAGCGCTGCTCCTTCGTCAGATGGAATGGAAATGTGCTCTCACCCCAGTCCAACGCCGGCATCTCCACATCATTCAGACTTTTGCAGTGATTGCAGGATGGGAAGAACAGTCTTCCCTCCCATTAGAATTCTGCTTTGGAGCCAGAAAGGACACAATACCAAGAGTACCAGCTTCTGCCCAATATTCTTCTTCTTTACCTCACAGGCCCCTCCCTCCCCATGAGATGGCACCTGTCGCAATCTTGAGGTGTCCCAAAGTGATTTACAGGTGACTAAGTGATTTCTCAAGTGTGGTCTCTGTAGGAGACTCTGGCAGCCAGTTCGCTGCAGCAAGATCCTACGTGTTCTCATGACTAGGTCATCTGTTGGTTGAAGGATAAATATTGGCCAAGATTGTGGAGAACACTGCTCTTTGAAATTATGCCACTGAATCTTTTACATTCCCTGAGAGGGCAGGCAGGGCTTCTGTTTGATGTCTCATTTGAAAAGTGAAAACTCTTTCAGTGCTGTCCTGGAGTGTCAACTTACAGCTACTCAAGTATCTGAAATGGGGCTTGAATCCACAACCTTCTGCTTCAGTGATGCCCAACTGGGCCAAGGTTGGCAGAGGAATTTCAGGCTCTTACTACACACATTGTGAATGGGCAGTCGGAGCAACTGGTTGGATTGGTTATCCATAACTTTGTTATACGCATGGGGACGGCCTCAACCGGGACCTTGAGTTCATGTCACACTACGTGCAACCCCCACCATTCTGCCTGGGTTTGCAAAATCTTACTAACTGTCCTGGCTTGAGGCTACTTGCACCTCTTTAACCTGCGATCATTCCTCTTTCCACTCGGACTGTCTGTACGCGTGAAGACTTGATTACCTGTAAAAAAAATCATTATCTTGCAATTGTGCCTTTGTCTATATGTGCCGTGTTTGTGAAACCTACCTCTTCACTCACCTGATGAAGGAGCAGCGCTCCGAACGCTCGTGATTCCAAGTAAACCTGTTGGACTTTAACCTGGTGTTGTGAGACGACTTATTGTGCCCACCCCAGTCCAATGCCGGCAACTCCACATCATTACTTTATATTTCATAGAATCCTACAGTGCAGAAAGAGGCCATTCGGCCCATCGAGTCTGCACCAACCACAATCCCACCCAGGCCCTATCCACATATCCCTACATGTTTACCCATTAACCCCTCTAACTCATGCATCCCGGGACACTAAGGGGCAATTTAGCATGGCCAATCAACCTCGCCCGCACATTTTTGGACTGTGGGAGGAAACCGGAGCACCCGGAGGAAACCCACGCAGACACGGGGAGAATGTGCAAACTCCACACAGACAGTGACCCAAGCTGGGATTCGAACCCAGGTCCCTGGAGCTGTGAAGCAGCAGTGCTAACCACTGTGCTACCATGCCGCCCTACAGGTATTTCATGAATAATAAAGTGTAATAGCGTAATGCTAAAATGGCCAACTTTTGAGGACATGCTTGTCAGCCCATTAAGTTTATGAACTCTGTTCAATAAAACTATTTTGATTCTTAGCAAATTTGTAATACTTTTCTGTACGTATTGAATTTGGTGCATTGTCAAAATCGATAAATGTTTTACAGTTTTAAAACTTTTATTTATGCAGCACCTGGTCACATTTCTCCAATCCCCAAAACTCTCTACATCCATTGAATCACTTTAGCTTTTGTTTTAAAGGCAGACATGCAGCTGTATTCCACCCAGCAAGGGAGCCACAGCTGACGTCGTTGTACATATGTGAGATTCTTTTCAAAATGTTAATGAGAAAATTTCACTAATAGGGTGCAGCACTGCGTGCAGCCAGGAGGTGGAGCAACAGTCTCATGAGTTGTTAATCCTGCATTAGAATGGCTGTCACAAAAGGCAGCTGGCAGTGATCTTTCCTCCACTTTGCTTCTGAATTCAGTATCTCTCGAACCATCTGCTACGTTCTGGCATCTGAGTTGCTTCTTTTCCTTATGAATGAGATCTATAAATCCTCACTTATTGTCTTAAACGAGCATTTTATCAGACTTTTCAGTTACCAAAAACTGTGACTGTTAGGGTTGATGGTAGGGTTTACCAAGGATGTTGTTGAAAGGTTCACTGTGCTGTTACCACAGATGGAGCTCATCAACAGAAATGGAGAAGAGCTGCAAAAGGCCACAAAGACTCCGGCATAGTCGGAAAACAGAAAGAGATGTAAGAATAAATACACTGATAGCTTCAAGCTGCTGAGTTATTTTATGTTTCAGACTGAGGTGGGACTAACTCAGCCGTGGCTAATTAGCAAGTGGACTTTCCTAGCGCTACCTTTGAAGGTCCCTTTCCGAAACTTCAATTTGTGAGCCGCGTAGCTTATACCTTTTCCTGTTTCACTGATTTGAATCTTCATCTTTCAACTGCAGCAGTTGGCAAGTTTATCACTTTTTTGCTCATCAAATCCATGTCTGGATGTGTATATCAGCATGAATTCTTTTGACTTGGTAAAGGTGGTTTGCACTCTGAAATGCTAATCTCGTTAAAACCCCAAGTCATCCTCATCTATTCAGCAACTGTTGTTTTGCTTGTCTGATCATTGAAGTCATATTTCAGCAGCTGTCATAAACCATATGGCGCTGTCTTGTGATGCACAGCGTTCGATTGAAACTTGCTGTCTATTGCTATCGCCCCAAGTATCTGTTCTTTATTTACTCCTGGTGTGTGACTAAACAGAGGAACATCTCATTTACAAACGGGGCAGAGTAGAATATGATCAGAATTGGGAAATCTTGGCAGAGCGTTAAGGTACATTTAAGCTGCAGGATGCACAGCTTTTATTCAGTAACAAAGAACAGTACAGCACAGGAAACAGGCCCTTCGGCCCTCCAAGCCTGTGCCGCTCATTGGTCCAACTAGACCATTCGTTTGTATCCCTCCATTCCCAGAATGCTCATGTGACTATCCAGGTAAGTCTTAAACGATGCCAGCGTGTCTGCCTCCACCACCCTACTTGGCAGCGCATTCCAGGCCCCCACCACTCTGTGTAAAAAAACGTCCCTCTGATATCTGAATTATACTTCGCCCCTCTCACCTTGAGCCCGTGACCCCTCGTGATCGTCACCTCCGACCTGGGAAAAAGCATACCACTGTTCACCCTATCTATACCCTTCATAATTTTGTACACCTCTATTAGGTCTCCCCTCATTCTCCGTCTTTCCAGGGAGAACAAGCCCAGTTTACCCAATCTCTCCTCATAGCTAAGACCCTCCATACCAGGCAACATCCTGGTAAACCTTCTCTGCACTCTCTCTAAAGCCACCACGTCCTTCTGGTAGTGCGGCGACCAGAACTGGACGCAGTACTCCAAATGTGGCCTAACCAGCGTTCTATACAACAGTGACATTTTGTGGAGTATTTTTGTGCAAATGTTCTTGGTATGTTTTTGAAGGAGGTGCAGAGTTCCCTTTCTGCTCTGTGTCCACTGGATTAGAAACTTGCAACTTCCAAATGGCAGCCCAGTTAGCCCAGTCAGAGTGACATAAAACTAACCAAGCTCACCAAACTTCACCCTGAGCTAGACAGCAATCCACTTTCCTCCACATCACACGACATTCAAAATTCAGTGTGTATTGTATATACTTGTGTATAAGACTGTTAGCAATGTCTGTTCATTTCTAACTTCATGTGTATGGATCCTTGAAGGAGTTTTAATGTCTTTCCTTCCGTTTTATAGTGTAAAACATTTTTGGCTGTTCTGCCCATATATCCCTTTGTAATTTTCTCTATTCTTGCTTGAATTGCAATTGTATATTGATTGAAATGCATTGACATGTTCACAGTTTGCAACATGTGTAGTAGTCTAGCACATGTATGGGTGTCAGTTTGGTCCAGTTAATGGCACTCACATTTACAATTCAGAAATATCAGTGCAAGCTCCACTGTTGGACTTAAGTACAAGCTGGCATTTTGAAGCAGTATTGAGAGAGTGCTGCATTTTTAGAGATGCTGTCCTTCAGGTATGGCGTTAAACAATGACACACTCTATTCTGGTGAATATAAAAGCTTCCTTAGTATTCAAAACGTAGGAAGGTAGGAGTTAGGAGCAGAAGTAGGCAAATTCAGCCCTTTGCGACTGCTCTGCCATTCATTCAGATCATGGCTGATCTCGCCCTGGTCTCAAATCCACCTCCCCACCTGCTCCCCATATCTGTTTTTAATTAAAAAATTGAAGTCTTGGCCATTCCTTAACCAACAACAACAAAGCAGATTAATTGGTTGTGATTTCATTGATGAAGCCTGATTATGCTCGGTTGTCTAAATAGCTCGAGTGACCTGGAAGTGACTTTGGAATATGAGGACATGGTGGTGTCCCTTTTCTGAGGGTGCTGATTGAGGTGAAGGACAGTGGGTGCTAGTTCATGTCACTGCACTTGTAAGTTGTTGTGATGCGAGTGGGTTTTGGTTGTACCTGCACAATTTTGAAACTTGTTTCGGTATGGTATAGGCGTCACCAAGTTGTTGGTGTTATGAGTAATGTTCAGTCCTCCACAATTCTGGCCAATGTTTATCCTTCAAACTACATCACTAAAACAGATGATCTGGTCATTAGTCATGTTGTTGGCATGCCAGTGGTCATGACTAGAAGGAAGTATGATATTGCAAATACTCACGCCTGTATAGCCTGACGCAGACTATGCCCTCCAAAGACTGGAACTATTCCCAATCTACAATGAGCAGAGGGAAGGCCCTCTTTCCAGCATCTTGTGGGGGCAGGAAATGGTGTTGATGGTTATAGTTCAGAGGAAACATAAGAACCTTCCCCTGTTAGAGTGCAGTTAGAATGTTGGGGCAGTGAGGCAGCAGATTTTAATTGCTGCCAATGTTCTGAATTTCAAGCAGTGGTGGGGTGGCACAGTGGTTAGCATTGCTACCTCACAGCACCAGGGAACTGGGTTCGATTCCCGGCTTGGGTCACTGTCTGTGTGGAGTCTACACGTTCTCCCCATGTCTGTGTAGGTTTCCCCCGGGTGCTCCGGTTTCCTCCCACAGTCTAAAGACGTGCTGGTTAGGTGCATTGGGAGGTTAGGTACACTCCCTCAGTGTACCTGAACAGGTGCTGGAGTGTGGCAACTAGGGGATTTTCACAGTAGCTTAATTGCAGTGTTAATGTGAGCCTACTTGTGACATAAATAAATAAACTTTAAAAAAAACTTTAAGCATCTTTTTTCATGTTTCACGTTCTCCCCGTGCCTCGTGGGTTTCCTCCGGGTGCTCCGGTTTCCTCCCACGCTCCAAAGATGTGCGGGTTAGGTTAATTGGCTGTGCTAAATTGACCCTCATGTCAGGGGGATTAGCTAGGGTAAATACGCGGGGTTACGGGAACAGGGCCTGGGTGGGATTGTGGTCGATGCAGAATCGGGCCGAATGGCCTCCTTCAGCACCGTAGGGATTCTATGATCTGTACAATCTTGTAAACTGACGCATGCTGTGGCGCTGGCTGCTCTGAACCACATGAAATCGCTTGGGTGCGCACTTCTTGTTTGTCCGTATCGCTGCTCTCTGATTCTTCCGCCTGTCTCAATAATGCGTCAAATCTATTGGTGTGATTACGCAGTCGTATACAGTAGGTTATGTATTTGTTAATGGAGGAAAAACATAAGCCTACATGTTTTATTTTCCAATGTTGTTAATATCTGTTTATTTTACGATAAATCTAAGGGTGAACCACACAATTCTCATTTTAAGGAAAATCCTTTTTTATGGAACGTGTTCTGCCCCAACCTATTTGTTTTGATTTATTATTGTCACATCTATTGGGATACAGTGAAAAGTATTGTTTCTTGCGCACTATACGGACAAAACATACCATTCATAGAATACAAAGACGAGAAGAAAAGGAGAGGGCGCAGTACATAGTATTAGAGCCATAGGTAGGGTGTAGAGAAAGAACAGCTCAATTTATGCTAGGTCCATTCAAAAGTCTGATGGCGGCAGGGAAGAAGCTGTTCTTGAGTCAATTGATATGTGATCTCAGAAGAAGGTGGAAGAGAGTATGTCCGGGGTGCATGGGGTCCTTGATTATGCTGGCTGCTTTTCTGAGGCAGCGGGGAGTGTAGACAGAGTCAGTGGATGGGAGGCTGGTTTGCGTGATGGACTGGGCTACATTCACAATCCTTTGTAGTTTCTTGCAGTCTTGGGCAGAGCAGGAGCCATACCAAGCTGTGATACATCTGGAAAGGATGCTTTCTACGGTGCATCTGTAAAAATTGAGAGTCAGAGTGGACATGCCAAATATCCTTAGCCTTCTGAGAAAGTAAAGGCATTGGTGGGCTCTCTTAACGACAGCATCTGCGTGGTGGGACTAGGACAGACTGATGGTGATCTGGACACCTAGAAACTTGAAGCTCTCGACTGTTTCCGTTGATGTAGACAGCGGCATGTCCTCCACTACACTTCCTGAAGTCAATGACTATCTCCTTGGTTTTACTGACATTGAGGGAGAGATTATTGTTGTCGCATCAGTTCACCAGATTCTCTGTCTCTATCCTGCACTCCTTCTCAGCATTGTTTGAGATCCGGCCCACTAGGGATTTTACTGCGTTTTGACTTCTCAGTTTGAATCATGTACCAGATCAATTCTATAAGACTTTCTCTTGCATGTTTAAGCTGTACTGCTCCTTTTTATTGTTCCTTTCATAATTCAGTTTTTTAAGTCTAAAAGATACTTAGCAAACCTGGTTTCTTTTATGTTGCTTGAACTGCCAGGTATATGTTTAGTGAGAGTATTTCTATCCCTGCTGAGTTAATTATCAGGAGGTTAAGGAAATTCCACATATCCGCTACAACTCTCACCAATTTTTACAGATGCACCATAGAAAGAATCCTTTCTGATTGTATAACAGCTTGGAATGGCTCCTGCTCTGCCCAAGACTGCAAGAAACGACAAAGGGTCGTGAACATAGCCCAGTCCCATCATGCAAACCAGCCTCCTGTCCATTGACTCTGTCTACACTTCCCATTGTCTCAGAAAAGCAGCCAGCATAATTAAGGACCCTACGCACCCCAGACACTGGACCTACTTCCACCACCTTCCATTGGGGAAAAAGATACAAAAGTCTGAGAACACGTACCAACCGACTCAAGAACAAACGCTTCCCTGCTGCCATCAGACTTTTGAAAGGTCCTACCATATATTAAGCTGATCTTTCTTTACACCCTGGCTATGACTGTAGCACTACATTCTGCACCCTCTCCTTTCCTTCTCCCCTGTGTACTCTATGAACGGTATGCTTTGCCTGTATAGCGTGCAAGAAACAATACTTTTCACTATCACAATACATGTGACAATAATCAATCAAATCATTTTAAAGGATAAAGCCAATTGCTAATATCTTGCTTTCTTGTCAGTATTACACCTCTGTCATTGAGCTTAAACACAGTAAGAAGTTTAACAACACCAGGTTAAAGTCCAACAGGTTTATTTGGTAGCAAAAGCCACACAAGCTTTCGGAGCTGCAAGCCCCTTCTTCAGGTGTGTGGGAATTCTGTTCACAAACAGAGCATATAAAGACACAAACTCAATTTACATGAACAATGGTTGGAATGCAAATACTTACAACTAATCAAGTCTTTAAGAAACAAAACAATGTGAGTGGAGAGAGCATCAAGACAGGCTAAAAAGATGTGTATTGTCTCCAGGAGTTTGTGTCTTTATATGCTCTGTTTGTGAACAGAATTCCCACTCACCTGAAGAAGGGGCTTGCAGCTCCGAAAGCTTGTGTGGTTTTTGCTACCAAATAAACCTGTTGGACTTTAACCTGGTGTTGTTAAACTTCTTACTGTGTTTACCCCAGTCCAACGCCGGCATCTCCACATTGAGCTCAAATGCACTGGAGTTAAATGTATGTTTCTGCATACATTTAACTCCGATCAATCAGACGCAGCATGGATTCATGAGGGGAAAGTCGTGCTTGACGAACATGTTGGATTTTTATGAAGATGTGACTAGGGCGGTTGATGGAGGAGAACCGGTGGATGCGGTGTTTTTGGATTTCCAAAAGGCGTTTGATAAGGTGCCCCATAAAAGGCTGCTGAAGAAGATTAGGGCACACGGAGTTGGGGGTAGTGTGTTAAAGTGGATTGGGGACTGGCTATCCGACAGGAAGCAAAGAGTCGGAATAAATGGGTGTTTTTCCGGTTGGAGGAAGGTAACTAGTGGCGTGCCGCAGGGATCGGTACTCGGGCCGCAACTGTTTACCATTTATATAGATGATCTGGAGGAGGGGACGGAGTGTAGGGTAACGAAGTTTGCAGACGACACAAAGATAAGTGGAAAAGTGAATCGTGTGGAGGACGGAGAAGATCTGCAGAGAGATTTGGACAGGCTGAGTGAGTGGGCGAGGATATGGCAAATGGAGTATAACGTTGATAAATGCGAGGTTATACACTTTGGAGGAAATAATAACAAATGGGATTACTATCTCAATGGAAACAAATTAAAACATGCTACCGTGCAAAGGGACCTGGGGGTCCTTGTGCATGAGACGCAAAAGCCCAGTCTGCAGGTACAACAGGTGATCAAGAAGGCAAATGGGATGTTGGCCTATATCGCGAGGGGGATAGAATATAAAAGCAGGGATGTCTTGATGCACCTGTACAGGGCATTGGTGAGGCCGCAGCTGGAATACTGTGTGCAGTATTGGTCCCCTTATATGAGGAAGGATATATTGGCATTGGAGGGAGTGCAGAGAAGGTTCACCAGGTTGATACCGGAGATGAGGGGTTTGGATTATGAGGAGAGGCTGAGGAGATTGGGTTTGTACTCGTTGGAGTTTAGAAGGATGAGGGGGGATCTTATGGAGACTTATAAGATAATGCGGGGGCTGGACAGGGTGGAGGCGGAGAGATTCTTTCCACTTAGTAAGGAAGTTAAAACTAGAGGACACAGCCTCAAAATAAAGGGGGGTCGGTTTAAGACAGAGTTGAGGAGGAACTTCTTCTCCCAGAGGGTGGTGAATCTCTGGAATTCTCTGCCCACTGAGGTGGTGGAGGCTACCTCGCTGAATATGTTTAAAGCGCGGATGGATGGATTCCTGATCGGTAAGGGAATTAAGGGTTATGGGGATCAGGCGGGTAAGTGGTACTGATCCACGTCAGATCAGCCATGATCTTATTGAATGGCGGGGCAGGCTCGAGGGGCTAGATGGCCTACTCCTGCTCCTATTTCTTATGTTCTTATGTCTGAAATTTGGCTGAGCTTCTGATAATCTATTACTGCAACCAAAACAAAAGTCTGGAAAAATTGCTTTCTTCTCAAACTCATCAATGCCAAAGAGTATTAGTTTTACTCTCTTGGGCGGGTGAAGTGGAAATCTTTCAGGGTTAGAATCAAAACTGTGTAATTGCAGAAAGTAGTCAATAGGTGGTGCTGTGGAGTGAGTTGTTGAATTCTTTCATCTCGCACAGTGGGTTAGCACTGTTGCCTCACAGCACCAGGGACCCAGGTTCAATTCCCGGCTTGGATCACTGTCTGTGCGGAGTCTGCACAGTGTCTGCGTGAGTTTCCTCCGACAGTCCGAAAGATGTGCTGATTGGTATATTGGCCATGCTAAATTCTCCCTCAGTGTGCCCCGAACAGGTGCCGGAGTGTGGCAACTAGGGGATTTTCACAGTAACTTCATTGCAGTGTTAATGTAAGCCTAGTTGTAACTAATAAATAAACTTTAAAAAACTTAAACCCCCCCCCCGTATTTCAGTCATGGCCGGCGTTGGACTGGGGTAGGCACAGTAAGAAGTCTCTCAACACCAGGTTAAAATCCAACAGGTTTATTTGGAATCATGAGCTTTTGGAGCGCTGCCCCTTCATCAGGTGAGTCACTGATGAAGGAGCAGCACTCCGAAAGCTCGTGATTCCAAATAAACCTGTTGGACTTCAAGCTGGTGTTGTGAGACTTCTTACTGTAGTTTAGAGTGAGCTGTATCCATCTGTGTAAAATCTTGCATGCGGTGCGCACTTCCTGTGGGTATATCACTTAGTTTCCCCAACGCATTTAATTGATGAACTCAAACAGGCAAATATGATTTCAAATGGAATACTAGAAACTGCATACTTTAGGGAGTAAGTTATAAATTATTCATATTTTATATTGAATTGATTTTGGTTTATTTATTATTGTCACGTGTATTGGTATACAGTGAAAAGTATTGTTTCTTGTGCGTTATACAGACAAAGCATACCATACATAGAGAAGGAAAGGAGAGAGTGCAGAATGTAGTGTTACAGTCATAGCTAGGGTGTAGAGAAAGATCAACTTAATGCAAGGTAGTTACATTCAAAAGTCTGTTGGCAGCAGGGAAGAAGCTGTTGTTGAATCAGCTGGTACGTGTCTCAGACTTTTGTATCTTTTTCCCGATGGAAGAAGGTGGAAGAGAGTATGTCCGGGGTGTGTGGGGTTCTTGATTATGCCGGCTGCTTTTCCAAGGCAGCAGGAAGTGAAGGCAATCAATGGATGGGAAGCTGATTTAGATGATGGACTGGCTTCGTTCACCATCCTTTGTGGTTTATTGCGGTCTTGGACAGAGCAGGAGCCATACCAAGCTGTGATACAACCAGAAAGAATGCTTTCTATTTGGCATGTCCGATATAACTCTCAACTTTTACGGGTAAAAGTTGAGAGTTATATCGGACATGCCAAATTTCCTTGGTCTCCTGAATTGGGATATTTCATAATGTTAAAGGTGCTATATATGATGATTTTTGTTATTGAACATCTTCAGTAGAGCAAAACAACTTTTGTAGCACCTTAACCGTCCTCTCATATGAAGGTGCTTGACAAAAGCATTATAAAGCATAATTAGATACCAAGCTACATAAGGTGACATGAGGCCAGATATCCAAAGGTTTGCTCAACGAGACAAGTTTCAAGAAGCATCTTAAAAGAAGAAAAGGAGGTGTTGAGAGTCGGAGAAATTTACATCTTGTGTTTTCATTTATTTTTTCCTGTTCAATTTAAAATTTCTTACGCACATTATTTAGTTTTGAATGGAAAACTGATAATGTTCAGGCAGATAAGATTATTCTGTGGTACAGCACGTGCTTTAGAATGGGAGGATATGGCCTTGAGTCTCTATCAGGCCCTCTGACTGCCAGGGAGGTTCCACACAAACCGAAGACACACACACTCTCTCTGTGGGTTTCCTCCCACAGATGACTCTTGTCTGCCTTAAAATGGCAGCAGCCCGAAAACCTCCTGATTTTGGATAGGGAATGATGGCCAGGAAGGAGGATCTAAAAAAGGAAGGAAGTAACTTTTTAAAAACTAACTTGTATTTCAAGGATAATTACTTTTTAGGTAGAAAACGGGATAAGCATCATCCTCTCCTGGGAATGATTCGATAGGGAGTGGTAACCTTACCTAATAAAAAACAAAATGCTGGAAGCACTTAGCAGGTCAAGCAGCACGTGCAGAGAGAGAAACATCCGTTTCAGTGTGGTGACATTTTGCTACACTTTGTCCAATACTTGAGTCATTGAACTGTTCAGGAAAATGTTCTTGGAGGTACTGACTCTTGCTGGTCTTGGGACTGTTGTCACTGATCGCCCTTCAGTATTTATTCTTGTAGTTATTTTTCATGTTTGAGTCTGTCTCGTTGAGTGCAGTCATGCTTGGGAGAGCATTACAGATGGGTCCAACCCTTTCCGCAGCATGTCCCCAACTGGTTAGCGGTTTCTTCATAGTGATCAGGGGTTGGTTTCAGCATTTTTGCATAGGTTGGACAGTCGGTCCTCACTTCGGTAGTGCTTGTGTTCCTGAAAAGCACAAATTTTAGTGAAACGCAGGTACCCGTAAGAATCACTGTTCAAACTATAATTAGGTTCTTTAGGACTTCTCCTATCACAAATATTAAAACATTACACCCTCTAAGTTGAAATATGTTACATTGCTAACTTCCTACACTGGTGAATGAAATAACTTTTAATAACTTTTAAAATAAGTTGGCATGGTGGCACAGTGGCTAGCACTACTACATCACAGTGCCAAGGACCCGAGTTTGATTTCTGGCTTGGGTCACTGTCTGTGCGGAGTCTGCACGTTCTCCCCGTGTCTGCGTGGGTTTCCTCCCGGGTGCTCCGCTTTCCTCCCACAGTCCGAAAGATGTGCTGGTTAGGTGCATTGGCCATGCTAAATTCTCCCTCGGCGTACCCGAACATGCGGCGGAGTGTGGCAACTAGGGGATTTTCACAGTAACTTCATTGCAGTGTTAATATAAGCCTAAAGAGAAAATGCTGGAAAATCTCAGCAGGTCTGGCAGCATCTGTAAGGAGAGAAAACAGCTGACGTTTCGAGTCACGGTGACCCTTTGTCAAAGCGGTGAGATGACTGCTTTGACAAAGTGTCACCTGGACTCGTAAAGTCAGCTCTTTTCTCTCCTTACAGATGCTGCCAGACCTGCTGAGATTTTCCAGCATTTTCTCTTTTGGTTTCAGATATTACCATCCACAGTAATTTGCTTTTAATGTAAGCCCACTTGTGACTCTAAATAAACTTTATAAAAGAAAAATATAGTTTTTTATTTACAGTGCTTACTGCGTGGATCCTGCTGTCTGAACCACCAGCTCCCTGTAGATGCTCCACTCCTCAATGTCAGGAGTTGTGGCCTCCTTCTCTCCCCTACCCACCTTCTGGCAGAATGTCCCATGGTCTGACTCACCCTCTCACCGTTTTCCTCCAGAGGACCTGTATCTTTTTGAACACCCAGATCGCACCTGAAGCCAGAGTTCCGATGTGTAAGTCTTGATGCAGGAGTGCTGATCTGGGGTTGCTACAATTCATGTTTTTTTGTAAATGCTTCTTGGGAGAACAGCAGCGAGAACAGACCTGGGTGGTAGCAGCCCCAGCTCAGCTTTCCTGCACCATCGGGACTCGCATTTCCACAACATTGGAGCTCTGGCTCCAAATCGGATCCGAGTCTTCAAACATGAAACCGGGTCAAGGAGAGGAAAGCAGCGAGATGGTGAGTCAGGTAGTGGGAAGTTCAGCCAGAAAGTCGGTCGGGGAGTGGAGAGGCTGCAATTCAGAAGTCAGAGAGCCGGGAGGTTGTAACTTCAGAATCACAGAATCCCTACACTGCTGAAGGAAGCCATTTGGCCCATCACGTCTGCACCAACTCTCTCTCTCGAATCATACGCAGGTACACCCCCCCCACCCTATCCCTTGGATGTTTGGGATGGAAGGGGGCTCTCCAAAACGACACTAATTGGATGTTGTGGGAAATTACATCAAAACAAATCTTGAACCGTGCAACAAGATTACATGGGGTACGTTTAATGCGGAGCTCATGAATAGGAACATGGGAATGGGATTAGGCAGTTTTGCTCCTTGAGCCTGTTGCACCATTTGATGAGATAATGGCTGATCTGTGTGCTGATTCCACAAGGCTTTAGAGTCATAGAGGTTTACAGCATGGAAACGGGCCCTTCGGCCCAACTTGTCCATGCCGCTCTTTTTTTTTTAAACCCCTAAGCTAGTCCCAACTGCTCACATTTGGCCCATTTCACTCTATACCCATCTTACCCATGTAACTATCTAAACGCTTTTTAAAAGACAAAATTGTACTCGCCTCTACTACTACCTCTGGCAGCTTGTTCCAGACACTCACCACCCTCTGTGTGAAAAACATTGCCCCGCTGGACCCTTTTGTTTCTCTTCCCTCTCACCTTAAACCTATGCCCTCTAGTTTTAGACTCCCCTACCTTTGGGAAAAGATATTGACTATCTAGCTGATCTATGCCTCTCATTATTTTAGAGACCTCTATAAGATCATCCCTCAGCCTTCTACACTCCAGAGAAAAAAGTCCCAGTCTATCCAGCCTCTGCTTGTAACTCAAACCATCAAGTCCCAGTAGCATCCTAGTAAATTTCTTCTGCACTCTTTCTAATTTCACACTATCCTTTCTTTAATAGGATGACCAGAACTGTACACAGAATTCCAAGTGTGGCCTTACCAATGTCTTGTACAACTTCAACAAGACGTTCCAACTCCTGTATTCAATGTTTTGACCAATGAAACCAAGCATGCTGAATGCCTTCTTCATCACTCTGTCCATATGTGACTCCACTTTCAAGGAGCTATGAACCTGTATCGCTAGATCTCTTTGTTCTGTAACTCTCCCCAATGCCCTACCATTAACTGAGTAAGGCCTGCCCTGGTTCAATCTACCATAATGCAACACCTAGCATTTATCTAAATTAAACTCCATCTTCCATTCCTCAGCCCACTGGCCCAATTGATCAAGACCCTGTTGCAATCCGAGATAACTTCATTGTCCACTATGCCACCAATCTTGGTGTCATCTGCAACCTTACTAACCATGCCTCCTATATTCTCATCCAAATCATTAATATAAATGACAATGTCTCCCATTAGTTATGATCTTTCAAAAGTCACTGGAGTCAGGGAAAGTCCCAGAGGATTGGAAAATCGCTGTTGTAACCCCACTGTTCAAGAAGGGAACAAGAAAAAAGATGGAAAATTATAGGCCAATTAGCCTAACCTCAGTTGTTGGCAAAATTCTAGAATCCATCGTTAAGGATGAGATTTCTAAATTCTTGGAAGTGCAGGGTCGGATTAGGACAAGTCAGCATGGATTTAGTAAGGGGAGGTCGTGCCTGACAAACCTGTTAGAGTTCTTTGAAGAGATAACAAATAGGTTAGACCAAGGAGAGCCAATGGATGTTATCTATCTTGACTTCCAAAAGGCCTTTGACAAGGTGCCTCATGGGAGACTGCTGAGTAAAATAAGGGCCCATGGTATTCGAGGCAAGGTACTAACATGGATTGACGATTGGCTGTCAGACAGAAGGCAGAGAGTTGGGATAAAAGGTTCTTTCTCAGAATGGCAACTGGTGACAAGTGGTGTCCCGCAGGGTTCAGTGTTGGGGCCACAGCTGTTCTCTTTATATATTAACGATCTAGATGACGGGACTGGGGGCATTCTGGCCAAGTTTGCCGATGATACAAAGATAGGTGGAGGGGCAGGTAGTATTGAGGAGGTGGGGAGGCTGCAGAAAGATTTAGACAGCTTAGGAGAGTGGTCCAAGAAGTGGCTGATGAAATTCAACGTGGGCAAGTGCGAGGTCTTGCACTTTGGAAAAAAGAATAGAGGCATGGACTATTTTCTAAACGGTGACAAAATTCATAATGCTAAAGTGCAAAGGGACTTGGGAGTCCTAGTCCAGGATTCTCTAAAGGTAAACTTGCAGGTTGAGTCCGTAATTAAGAAAGCAAATGTAATGTTGTCATTTATCTCGAGGCTTGGAATACAAAAGCAGGGATGTACTTCTGAGGCTTTATAAAGCACTGGTTAGGCCCCATTTGGAGTACTGTGAGCAATTTTGGGCCCCACACCTCAGGAAGGACATACTGGCACTGGAGCGGGTCCAGCGGAGATTCACACGGATGATCCCGGGAATGGTAGGCCTGACATACGATGAACGTCTGAGGATCGTGGGATTGTATTCATTGGAGTTTAGGAGGTTGAGGGGAGATCTAATAGAAACTTACAAGATAATGAACGGCTTAGGTAGGATGGACGTAGGGAAGTTGTTTCCATTAGCAGGGGAGACTAGGACGCGGGGGCACAGCCTTAGAATAAAAGGGAGTCACTTTAGAACAGAGATGAGGAGAAATTTCTTCAGCCAGAGAGTGGTAGGTCTGTGGAACTCATTGCCACAGAGGGCTGTGGAGGCCGAGACGTTGAGCGTCTTCAAGACAGAAATTGATAAATTCTTGATTTCTCGAGGAATTAAGGGCTATGGGGAGAGAGCGGGTAAATGGAGTTGAAATCAACCATGATTGAATGGTGGAGTGGACTCGATGGGCCGAATGGCCTTACTTCCGCTCCTATGTCTTATGGTCTTATGTCTCTTAGTACTTTTGGTAAACAAAACTCTCAACCTCTGATTTAAAATTTACAGTTGATCTAACATTAATCCCTGTTTGCGGAAGAGAATTGCAAACTTCCACCACCATTTGTGTGTAGTTTCCTAAGTTCACTGCTGAATAGCTTGGCTCCAATATTTAGACTGTGCCCCTAGCTCTAGAATCCCCAAACAGCTGAAATCATTTCTCTCTTTTTAACCAACATAGCCCCCTTAATATCGTGAACAATTTGACCAAATCGCTTGTTAACCACCTAAAAATCGAAGGAATACGGACCCTAGTTTGTATTATCGCTGCTTGTAATTTAATCCTCAAAGTCCAGATATCATTCTGGTAAACTTACAATTGACGTATGGAACGTCTATATGGTGTATGTTTGCTTTCACCAGCACATTTCTTCCAACACATTTCATTGATTAACTCATTAAAACAAAGAAATACAAATTAAAGAGTTCGACAACATGCAAGTCAAAGGTGAGGAAATCAGCTCGAAAGCTACTGATGATAAGCTATGATGACATTCTAAAAACAGAAAGTGCTGAATGACCAGCTAGGAGAAACTACTAATAAAAGAAGGCAAACTGTTCAGCTTGCCATTTTCAAATTATTTCATCTCCCATTTGTTTTCCTCAGTTAATGAAATTTCCAATGTCCAATTTAAGGTTCCAGACAAAATTAAATGATTGAATTGCATATTTCAAAGTAACATTATGTTTTCCCATATTTGTCTTTTTGTGGCTTTCATTAAAAATTTTTACAATGAGCTCAGCTTCTCTCAAAACTTTCAACTTTGCCACAAACAAACATAACACTGTTTCCCCATTTCATTCAATGCTGCATGTGTAAAATCTAGAACAGGGTTTCCCAAACTTTTCCAGTCTCAAAACCCCTCGTGACCTCCCAAGAGCATCATGGAACCGCAAGCATTCTCATAATGTTGATGGGCTGTTTTGGCCACGAAATAAGTGTGAACACAGAAATGAAATGTAAACAAGCCATGGCGTGTGCAGACCCTGTGTGTGGGTGGCACGGTGGCATAGTGGCTAGCCCTGCTACCTCACAGCACCAGGGATCCGGGTTCAATTCTGGCCACGGGTGACTGCCTGTGTGGAGTTTGCACATTCTCCCCGTGTCTGTCTGGGTTTCCTCCGGGTGCTCTGGTTTCCTCCCACAGTCCAAAGATGTGCGGGTTAGATTGATTGGCCATGCTAAATTGCTCCATAGTGCCAGGGGGATTAGTAGGGCAAATACACGGGGTTACAGGGATAGGGCCTGGGTGGGATTGTTGTCGGTGCAGGCTCGATGGGCCGAATGGCCTCCTCCTGTTTTGTAGGGATTCTATGAAGTCTTTGTCCTCTCTCTAATTCCTAATATATGCAGAGATATAACACAGTCTCAAAACATTTATCAGCTACATGACCCCTCACATTAACGCCAAGACACCCTCGCTCTCACACACTCAACCCCACTCTCTCGCATGCGCACACACTCTTTTCCCCCCCTCTTTCACACGTACCTCTCTGAGGCCAGAACCTAACCCCATCCCCTTCCCCAAACATACACCTTTGAGGATCAAACCACCCTGCTCTCTCTCACATACGTCTTCAATGCCCAAGGCACCTCCTGCCCCGCGCGCTCGCACACACCTCTCCGAGGCCCAAACCCTCCCAAATTCTCTCTCTCTCTCTCCTCTCACCGCTTCTCGCTGCCTCTTTTGCTGCCAGCTGCGTTCTCAGGATCAATCCTTGCTGTTTGCCATGGACTCTTCTGTTCAGCAATAGTGAGATGGAAGAAATCTAATGGGCCAATCAGAGAAAAGCCTCTCGGATCACTGACTATTATGTCTACCAGCATCCAGTGCTCCAAGAGGCCTTGCTCTGAACGGCTATTTCATTGCTGTAATTGTTTTGGAAATTGGTCAGTTGTGCCTCTTGAGTAGGTGCTTGCCAGTCGCGTGGTAGCTGCCAGTTCGGTGGACTCCCGGGAGACTCTTCACAGACTCCTGGGGGTCTGCAGACCCAAGTCTGGGAGCCCCTGGTCCAGAATATTCCTGATGTGGATATTCCAGCAGGCATGAATGCTATTTCCCCTCATGCTGTAATCGGATTTCTGAGTTCCTTTTCCAAATCATTTTCAAATAGATTCTATTCTGTTGACGATTTGTATATAGGCGATTGAATCTCTCTTTTTTCACTTGAGGGATAGACTTGCTAGCATTTAGAGTATAGTGGAAAAGCACTACCAATTCAAAGATTTTCTGTAAAACCTTGACAACCCATTAGCTTCAGGATGGTATCTGAATTTAGTCGGAGAAAGCAAATGCCGTTTTTGTGATCAGCTTCAAGACTGATTGTCCAGAGTACAAACTGAAAAATGAATTTTAGGCATTTTAAAAGTTTATTTATTAGTGTCACAACTAGTCTTACATTAACACTGCAATGCGGTTACTGTGAAACTCGCCACAGTCCGGCGCCTGTTCGGGTACACTGAGGGAGAATTCAGCATGGCCAATGCACCTAACCAGCACGTCTTTTGGACTGTGGGAGGAAACCGGAGCACCCAGGGGAAATCCACGCAGACACGGGGAGAACATGCAGAATCTGCACACAGTGACCCAAGCCGGGAATTGAACCCGAGTCCCGGGTGCTGTGAGGCAGCAGTGCTAACCACTGTGCCATTCTATTTTTTTCTTTAGTAAGGGAGTGGGTACACTAGTTGTTCCTATCTGGAAACTTATTCGTACTCTCAAAAACTGCAAATTGTGTCTGTCTTCCATATGTAACTATTTGTTTAGCTTCCCAAACTGGAAACAGATGAACTTTGGGAAGCTTTTTGAGATTAGAATGTGAGAAGAAAGCAAAGAGCACCCAATTAATTTCTCTGCTGTGCTTAGACATGGGAATTCCAAAACAATTTTTGCTTAAAGGTTGTTTTTATAGAGGTGTATTTGCTATGGCGGGGGCACAAATAAGTGGCTTTACAAATGCTATCAAGGGGATGTGTAGCCTTCCTCCGTTCACAGTGACTTCATTGTGGCGTTAATATAAGCCTACTTGTGACGCTAATGAATAAACTTCAAACTTAACAGTTTGTTATCCAGGATCCCCAGTAGTACCTTTTGTTGCTGTAGTCAAGTTTTAATGAGGTTTCACTTCTACCACACTTTCTTAACTTATCATAGCACCATAGAATCCCCACAGCACAGAAAGAGGCCATCCAGCCCATCGAGCCTGCACCGACTTCTCCAAAACAACATCCCACCCAGGCCCTCCCCTCTGCCACCATGCCGCTCTAACCTCAATTAAGCTTTGCTTCCCCTCAACAGACTTGAGATAGTATGGTTTAACTTCGAACCTTTTATTAACTATTTACAAAGACCTCAGGGTAAGCACACGGTATATAGGAGACGGACTGTTCTGTTCCTAGCTGTCTCGGAGTCTTTCGGTCATCTGACTACTAATGTGTCAGTCGTGTGGTGAATAATCATCAAGGCCTCATTGACATGCTCATTAACTCATTACTCTATACAAAGGCAGGCTAGGATGCTCCTCACAACAATCCGGTTCTGTATAGCTAAACA
The DNA here is from genome assembly GCF_964213995.1 of Mustelus asterias. Taxonomy (NCBI): domain Eukaryota; kingdom Metazoa; phylum Chordata; class Chondrichthyes; order Carcharhiniformes; family Triakidae; genus Mustelus; species Mustelus asterias. The sequence continues at coordinate 33,670,118 of NC_135824.1, forward strand.
CCAGTTAGCTATGTCCATCCCAGTGCATATTGCTTACCATTGTGATGTTAATCATGGAATTTAGAAACAAGCTAAGGAAAAAAAAATAAGTTGAGAAAGTTGAGCATTTAATCAGCAATGTGTCTGATTTGTAATATTTATAGGAAAAAATGGACAGAATCAGAACATTTAGTTCCTAGAACACATTTAAAATTTAAGAACCTGAAGCAATAAAAAAACATTCCCCTTAGTTACTATAAATCAGTGGCACTGATATTACATTATGAAACTCACTGAAAATTACCACAGATCAGCTAATATTCTAAAATCATTATGTCTGGCAAGCAATTTATTCAAATTCTGGAGTGAAAATTGGCTGAAATTCCAATTATGCCAATTAATTTATTTGTGGTCTGTACAAGCGCAAACCACATTTAGGAATGATTTTTCCCCTGGTGATAGTCTGCAGCATCAAAAATAACATGATAAAATATTTCACAATAACATGACTAACCTTGACTACCAGTTTTCTTCCATCCTTTTGAGGACTTTAATTAATGTTTTTATTTGCCTGTTCTCTCAAAAACCCAACTAGTAATTTTCTTATGTGTTCCACAGCACTCTGGCCACGTATCAGGGAAGCTTCCACAGTCTGAGCTTGTGCAGTGTGTGGAGTTTCTCAAGGTCTATTGGTCAGACTGTGCTAGCTGAACTGGAAATTAAATGAAATGTCGCCAGTCTCTAGAACTAGGGGGCATGGCCTCAAAATAAGGGGGAGCAGACTTAGGACTGAGTTGAGGAGGAACTTCTTTACACAAAGGGTTGTGAATCCGTGGAATTCCCTGCCCAGCGAAGCAGTTGAGGCTACCTCATTGAATGTTTTTAAGGCAAAGATAGATAAATTTTTGAACAGTAAAGGAATTAAGGGCTATGGTGAGTGAAATCATAGAAACCATAGAAACCCTACAGTGCAGAAGGAGGCCATTCGGCCCATCGAGTCTGCACTGACCACAATCCCACCCAGGCCCTACCCCCACATATTTTACCCACTAATCCCTCTAACCTACGCATCCCAGGACTCTAAGGGGCAATTTTTTTAACCTGGTCAATCAACCTAACCCGCACATCTTTGGACTGTGGGAGGAAACCGGAGCACCTGGAGGAAACCCACGCAGACACGAGGAGAATGTGCAAACTCCACACGGACAGTGACCCGAGCCGGGAATCGAACCCAGGACCCTGGAGCTGTGAAGCAGCAGTGCTAACCACTGTGCTACCGTGCCGCCCAGTGGGCGGGTAAGTGGAGCTGAGTCCACGAAAAATCCGCCATGATCTTATTGAATGGCGGAGCAGGCTCGAGGAGCCAGATGGCTTACTCCTGCTCCTAGTTCTTATGTTCTTGTGTCTCAGACTGCTCTCCCGTTTGAGGGGGAGAGCTGACTGGTGGTGATTTAACCTGAGGGTCATCACACCTCAGGTGCCGGGCAAGAATCATATCATAGAATCATAGAAACCCTACAGTGTAGAAAGAGGCCATTCGGCCCATCGAGTCTACACCGACCACAATCCCACCCAGGCCCTACCCCCATATCCACCCGCTAATCCCTCTAACCTACCCATCTCAAGACACTAAGGAGCAATTTTAGCACGGCCAATCAACCTAACCCGCACATCTTTGGACTGTGGGAGGAAACCGGAGCACCCGGAGGAAACCCACGCAGACACGAGGAGAATGTGCAAACTCCACACAGACTGTGACCCAAGCCGGGAATCGAACCCAGGTCCCTGGAGCTGTGAAGCAGCAGTGCTAACCACTGTGCTACCCTGCCGCAAGGTTGAGAAGGCAGGACCTTAATGAATAACCTCAGCTGGAATTGAACCCGCACTGTCGGCGTTGCTCCACATCAGCTGTCCAACCAACTGAGCTAATCAGTCTCACTTTCGCCTTTGAATGTATATGTTTGGTCCAAATTACATGAAGAACAGCTAGAGGATAAATTGCAAAAACTTTGTTCAGATGAATTAATGTTGAAAGTTTGTCTGAAAGAGGAGTTTGTGCATATGTTGATAAAGGTGTGTACATAAAGAAAATTGGATCTGTTTGTTTTACGGAAACTAATGGGAAAAATTGAAAACAATTAATTCAGTCTCTCTTAAATTGGCAGAATTGGGTTGTAATATGTGAACTATTCCACTGGAGATGTCTTGGGTCTGTCTATTCTCAGGCACCACCATCCTCTCTCCCCTCCAGTGCTGCCTGATGCTAGTAATCCGTCAATAGACTAAATCCCATATTGCAACTTGATTCTGCTGTGTTACAAACACCCATCATATTGCTGCTAAATTCTAACACATGCTCTACTTCCTTTGCATGTTTTAGCAAATCTGGTTTAATGCTTAGATTGAAAGTAAATAAATAACATATTTTCTCACATTTCCTCTTTGGGCTTCATGAGGCCAGTTAAGATCAGATGTTGCATCATGCACAAAATAAGCTATAGATATTACTTTGGAAATCTCCCCATCGTGTCAGACACGTTGCCCACCCAGTCATACCTGTTCCTAGTTGGCATTTGAAAGAGGAAAAGATCTCCCATAGAACAGTCTGATAGATCTCCCAAATGCTATCAGAACAACGCAATTAAAAACCATAGAAGAATCTCCACAACACACTAAAAAAAAACCCGAATGCTTCAAATGAAATGTTTCTTTTGATTTGCAATAAAAATTCTGGTGATTTTGTTTCTCCAGCACCAGGGACCTGGGTTCGATTCCCGGCTTGGGTCACTATCTGTGTGGAGTTTGCACGTCCTCCCTGTGACTGCATGGGCTTCCTCCGGGTGTTCCGGTTTCCTCCCATAGTCCGAAAGACGTGCTGATTAGGTACATTGGCCATGCTAAATTCTCCCTCAGTGTACCTGAACAGGCGCCAGAGTGTGGCGACTAGGGGATTTTCACAGTAACTTCATTGCAGTGTTAATATAAGCCTACCTGTGGCACTAATAAAATAAACTTTTAAGATGTGTCTATTATGGACATGGCTGCTCCATGTTAGCTGTTCCAGGGACGTCATATGTACAGCACAAAGAAATCCAACGATGAAGCCTTCATTTTTCGAGTCACAGAAACAAGGATGTTTTTGACCTGTTGTGGTCTTACCCTACTGAGCTTACATCATGATATTTTATGTGGATGGGTACAATCCAAAATGGTCTGCTTACACTGCGGCATTAACGATTTATGGATCCCTAGCTCTTCACTGGTGGCTGCGTTGCTTCTCCCATTGCAAAAGGGTCTGATCGGGTTTCAGAGAGGCTATGCTGCCAAAGCTTGCTAGCTGACTCCTTATTCATGTTTGTGTTGCTGCTAAATTTCTTGGCTCAGATTTCCCGTGCTGATTGATGGGGTAACACCCTGTACTGGGGAAAAATTTAAATCTGCTGATTTAATTGCAAACGTGAATGCATGCAGGTAGGCAGCTGGCCTGCATATTCTGTCACTCAACCCGCGCTACCCCTGAGTGAGATGAAACCAGTTATTAACAGTGGCAGCGTAGTCGCTCCCCACAACTTGGTGGTTTTACAACTAGCCACAACCTCAGCTGCCCATTCTTAAATCCTGTTGCAATTTTGACAGATTATGCAACTCCTCCATTTGTTTCATTGCTTCTTTTGTGGGAACATCAGCGTGGTTGACTCTCAACTGCCCTCGGGCAACTAAGGATAGACAACATTTGCTGGCCAGCCAGTGATGCCCATGTCCCATGAATGAATAAAAAAATTTGTAGGAGAGCCAATTGTAGCAGGTTTAGCACAGTGATTAGCACTGCTGCCTCACAGCGCCAGGGACCCAGGTTCCATTCCCGGCTTGGGTCACTGCCTGTGTGGAGTCTGCACATTCTCCCCGTGTTTGCGTGAGTTTCCTCCAGGTGCTCCGGTTTCCTCCCGCAGTCTGAAAGACGTGCTCTTTAGGTGCATTGGCAATGCTAAATTCTCCCTCAGTGTACCCGAACAGGCGCAGGAGTGTGGCGACTAGGGGATTTTAACAGTAACATCATTGCAGTGTTAATGTAAGCCTACTTGTGACACTAATAAATAAACTCTAAACTTTAAACTTTAGTTTGGATTCTAACATAGCAACAGGGGTAGACTATTCAGCTCCTTGAGCCTGTGCACTCAGTCTATTAACCAGTCTCCAACTTTGATACTACAGTCGATCTACCTTGAAATTTCAACTGGCTTTTGGGGGATAACGTTTCAGATTTCTTCTACCTGTTTTCCCTTCCAAGTGTCCTAGCATTAACCTTAATAAGATTCTGCCCCTATCTCTAGATTCCCCCAACAACTTACATTCATACAGCACCTTCAACATAATAAAATATTTTAAGACGCCTCACTGAATAAACTTGAACAGTTAGTCACAGTTATTAGGATGGATGACTAAAAGCTTAGTCAATGGGGTAGGTTTTAAAGAGCATCTTGAAAGGAAGGATAAGAAAGTTTCAGAGGAAAAATTTCAGAGCTTTGGGCCAAAGTTGCAGCAGCCATGGAATAGTAATTAAAATTAGGGGTAGGGGAGGCCAGAATTGAGGGACTTGGATATCTTGGAGGATTATAGGAATGGAGGAGCTTACAAAGATTGAGAAGGACGAGATCTTGGAGGGATGGGAGTGTTTTTCAACGAATAGGATATAGGCATTTCAAAGCTCTACTTGAAATCTCTCAAGTGTTGGGATGGAGAGAGGGTGAAATGCTGAAGCAACCAGATTAATATGAAGGAAGGGTGCAAGAGTCAAATTAATTCTGGAGGAGGTTGCAGAAATAGTTTGGAACCAGGCCAAGGAATGATTTTAAGCTTAGTGCATTGAGGGGAATGAATGGAAGGCAGCTGGAGAGGAGCTGTTTTGGGTCCATGAGAATGGAAAGAGGTAGATGAGCTATTCTTAGTACATGGCTAGATACAAACAGCTGTATTTTGTGCAATTTGGGAGTTTATAGAGTGTGGTTTGTCAGCAAGGAGACCATTGGAATAAACGACTGGCAGATTAGCTGAATTCCCTGTTGTTTATTTTGCTGTTTCTCTGCTCTCTAACTTTCTATGAGAGTAGAATCAGCACTCCAGAAATTAGCCAATGTGCCAGTCCCAATACAGAGTGAGCAAGTAGGCTTACTGCTCCCAGTCTGTGATTAATTTGCTTTTCAACTACAATATATTAACTTGAGTGTGTAGAAAAACATGAGCATTATTTGCAATTAAAAGCAGAAAATGCTGGAAGTGCTCAGCAGGTCAGACATCATCTGTAGAAAGAAAAATAGAGTTACTGTTTTAGGTTGGTGACGTTTTGCCAGAACTGGAAAAAGTTAGATTTGTAATAGGTTTTAAGCAAGCACAAAGGCAGGAATGTATTTAAAAAAGGACAAATGAGGAAGATCTAGGATAGGGTGAAAGGAAAAAGAGATTACCTGATAAAAGATGGTGTGGTGCAAGGCAACATGAGATGGTGGTGGAACAAGAGACAAAAGATGAGGAGTCAAGAGGGAGTTTGAATCTGGTGATGAGTATTTTGATGGCTGATTTATTCAACTGTACAGCTTTAGATATTGGTTACATTCACACAGTGTGTAGAGTGCATTGGCTTAACTGCTATCTGGAATCTCTCCATGAGGCAGATCGACACAGAATGTTAAGGAGTATGGAATAACTGAATCATTATCAACTGCTACTGTCTGAAAAAAGTAAATGTCCTGCTTTCGGTCTGGATTTGTTGAACTCAAATATTGAGTTTGGAATACTGGAAAGTACCACTTTAAAAATGAGGTGCTATTGCTCAAGTCTACTTTGAGCTTCTTTGGAACAACGCAGGAGACCAAAATAGAGTAGAGAAAGGTGACTGGAAGCTTAGAGCGAGGCATGCATACTGAACAATAGTGTTCCAAAGTGGTCAGCCAAATTGCATCTGCATCATTAAATTCCTAGCCCACGGCAGACTCCCAACGGGCAGTGTCCTTTGATGTTTAGCACAAATGTCACATTGAGCCATGACTTGCTCAATAATGTTGTTGTAATCTTTATCAATCACCCCAACATTCTGTAGTAGAGCTTTCCATTTTTGTGACGCTGGATGTGCAAATTGTTTCTGCAACTTCCAAATAATCACCATCTTGTCCATCAAACCTTCATCCCTCGAACTGAAGAAAACTGCTTGAATTCTTTGAGAAATATCCCCCTTCCTTAATGGCAGGCGGCAATAGCCTGACCGAGAAAAATGTAGACCCATAATTTTCCCAGACATTATCGCTCTGTCATTCTTCCTGTCTAGCTTCTTCTGTACTTTCTCCACCAAAGATCTGCTCAACAATAGAATTATCTCATTAGAGACCACATCAGTAGTGATGCAGAGACTGATCCCAGCCATCTTGCAAGAGAGGAATACTCTTTTTGAAGACTTAAAAAGAAAACTTAGCTTATCATCCCCAAACTTCCACACTCCTTAACACTCTGTGCCGATCTGCCTCATGGAGAGATTCCAGATAGCACTTAAGCCAATGCACTCTACACACTGTGTGAATGTAACCAATATCTAAAACTGCACAGTTGAATAAATCAGCCATCAAAATATTCATCACCAGATTCAAACTAACAATGATCAACACAATTCCTTCATGGCAGTCCCTATCATTTTCAGCCTCCGAATGATCTATTTCATGCAATATTTCAAAAACATTAATCTCCTGCTGCGGGCAATTCATTGCATGAAGATGGTTAGAATTGCACTGATAACACCAACCATTCCCATGCATTTTATAGAATCCCTACAGTGCAGAAGAAGGCCAATCGGATAACCTCACATTTATCCACATTATGCTGCATCTGCCATGCAAATGCCCACTCACTCAGCCTGTCCAAATTACGCTGAAGCATCTCTGCATCCTCCTCACAGCTCACACTCCCACCCAACTTTGTATCATCTACAAATTTGGAGATAATATATTTCGTTCCCTTTTTGAAATCATTAATATATAACGTGATCGCCTGCATTTTATAGGAAAGAAGCTGGAAGTTGCTGTTTTCCCAAAAATGTTTAGAGCAGCAGCCATTTGGTCTAGGAGAGAGTCTTTCCCATGGAATTGCATTCCTGTAAATCCCAAAAGCCTGTTGACATGAGAAATGTGTGCACAATCGAATAATTTAAATGCCAGGATTTCAAGCTTAAACTTTTATCAATCTCTTATCACTTACCTGTACCCCTCCATGGATCGATCATGTTTTCTTAAATCTATGAAAGGTGCTTCATAGATTTCCAACAAATTATCCTTTTTGCAAAACTTATCCAAAACTGCAATAGAAGAGTCAATCCCTCTTTGGTATCCAAGTAATCCAAGGCTCATCTCGACTCAACATCAGTCCTTTTCTCTCCTTACAGATGCTGCCGGACCTGCTGAGATTTTCCAGCATTTTCTCTCTTGGTTTCAGATTCCAGCATCCCCAGTAATTTGCTTTTAATCCACACCCAATGCTGAAAGTGCTCCTAGTTGTACTTTTGTTGTTGATTATGTTAAAGCCATACCTTGCTTCTTTTGGGGTGACGAAGCCACCCGTGTCCACACCTCAACTTCATTTTTCCATTACTGATGTGGTTCAGCCTCTCAAAAAATCGGTGGATGGTCAGAACCTGAGATTTAGCATTGTTCTTTTACCATGCTGCAACTGAGTTTGTCAGCAGCAGTATGCTTCCTTTCCTATCAGAGGATGGAGGTGAAACATTTCTGATTTAGCAGCCAGTCACCAAATCTTAATATTCAACCTCTGCTACCGTGTTAATTCCAACAATTGTATGTTGAGGAAGAATGATTCTGAGGCGAGCCTGTTTTATTTCCAAGACAAGTCAAAGACACTCCCAGTTGCTCTCAGCCGAACACAGTGAACTGGTTTATGTATCCTAATACTTGCCCAGTTGGGGCCAGCTATGCTTCAGTTTAAAGCATATACTCTATTGCAGCACAAGTTCAACATTGGCAGTTGGGATGGCCAAACACACAAGTGATAGTTTTCTGGAACAGCTCTGTTCACCTCATAGATGCAACCCCAAGCTTCTGATTGCCCATTATTTATATTCACTGCCCTGCTCCCTTGACTTCTCTGTCCTTTTCTACACTGTTCCAATGAAGCTAAATGTAAACTTGTGCAACGGCAACTCGCCTTTCAAGTTAGCACTTAAAGCTTTTTGAACTTGAGACTGAGTTCAATAATTTCGAATCACAACCTCTGCACCATTTCTTTCAGCGACCAGCTGTTGGTGATATTCCTGCTACTCCCATTTACCCATTTTCTGACCTTGTCTTTTGTTTCTATACTTGTCCCATTACCTTCTCCTTTTACCTTGCACCATCATCCCTTTTGTTATTGAATCCCTATGATAAAAGACAAATACAGCGGATGCTGGAATCTGAAACAAAAACAAAAAATGCTGAAAAATCTCGGCAGGTCTGAGGGGAGAGAAAAGAGCCAACGTTTCGAGTCTAGATTACCCTTCGCCAGAGCTCTGATGAAGGGTCATCTAAACTCGAACAAAATTCGACACTGTGTCACACAGAGAGATACTGGGAAAGGTGACCAAAAACTTGACCAAAGAGCTAGGCCTTAAGGAGTATGAAAAAGGAGGGTTCAGAGGGAGAGAGAGAGAGACGGATAAGTTTAGGAAGGGAAATCCAGAGTTTAGGACCTTGACAGCTGAAGGTGTAGCTATCATTGGTGAAAATTAGAGGTGCAGTCCCAGATTTTAAGAGATGATGCAGTATTGACTGCTATATCCTAGGATCAACAACATTTTGTTTTCTGAAGTCTGGTGTGAATACAGTACATGACCCACAACTGATGGACAACGCAGTAGAAATTGATCAATAGTGGCATTAGATGAGGAAATCTTTTTTTCTTGTTGTAGAATTGAACAGTTTGTCCAGATGTACAGCCAGAAAGTGGGTATTAGCGCTGAAGTGTTGCTGAAGACTCTCTGGGGTGACTACTACCTAAACACAAAGACAAAGAAGATAATGAAAGGAGCGCAGGTACGTTGACTAATGCTCAGACACTTCCACTAAGTAACAAGGTGGCAATTACAGTAAGAAGTCTCATAACACCTAGTTAAAGTCCAACAGGTTTATTTGGTAGCACAAGCTTTTGGAGCGCTGCTCCTTCATCAGGTGAGTGAATCTTGTAAATCGAGTCTGTGCCTATATGTCCGCTGTTTGTGTCCACAAGGTGGCAATTAGTCCTGGCAGGTTGTATTTCATTTGAAGTTAAAAATTCCAAAAGCACGACTGCAGTTTAGTTGGATTGGCCATGCTAAATTGTCCCTTAGTGTCCCAAAGATGTGTAGGTTAGATGGATTGGCCATGCTAAATTGCCGCTTAGTGTCCGAAGATGTGTAGGTTAGGTGGATTGGCCATGCTAAATTACCGCTTAGTGTTCAAAGATGTGCAGGTTGCGTGGAATGGCCATGCTAAATTAGAACATAGAATCCTACAGTGCAGAAGGAGGTCCATCGAGTCTGCACCAACCATAATCTCACCCGGCCCTATCCCTATAACCCTTGCATTTACCCTAGCTAGTCCACCTGACCCTGAGGAGTAAATTAGCCTGGCCAATGCACCTAACCTGCACATCTTTGGACTGTGGGAGGAAACTGGAGCAAACCCAGGCAGACACAGGGCAAATGTGCAAACTCCACACAGACAGTGACCCGAGCCGGGAATCGAACCTGAAGCTGTGAGGCAGCAGTGCTAACCACTGTGCCACCCCGAATTGTCCATTTGTGGCAAACATGTGCAGGTTAAGGGGATTGGCCATGCTAAATTGCTCCTTAGTGTTCAAAGATGTGCGGGTTCGGGGATTGACCATGCTAAATTGTCCCTTAGTGTCCAAAGATGTGTAGGTTAGGGGGATTGGCCATGCTAAATTGCCCCTTAGTGTCAGGGGGATTAGCAGGGTAAATATGTGGGATTACGGGGATAGGATCTGGGTGGGATTGTTGTCGGTGCAGACTCGATGGACCCTCTCTCCTGTAAGGAATCTATGAGTTCATACTGAGGCTATTCCCTGATTTCAGAAGGCAACCTCTTGGACTGAGTTAACCTGTCCTCATTTCTCCTCGCCTGACTCCACGTCAGAATGTGACCGAACAGCGCTCCTGCCAAGCGATTTCTTTCTCAGTCAGTGAAAGGCAGTTAATGGCATCTTGTTGTGCAGTGAGTAGTGCAGGTCACGCGGATCCCTGGAGTTCAGACACTGGGCAGTGGAAGGGGAAATAGGGGGTGGGTTTTTTTTTTGTTTTAAGAATCAGTAAATGCAGACAGGCCATGTCTGAAAGGCAAGTGGATGTTAACGGCACAGCAACTATGAAAGCTCCCCCAGTATTTATTAGATTATTATCTATCGAACCTTGGTTAGGCCACACTTGGAATATAGGGCCTGATTTTACCATTTTCATTCTAAGTGCTGAATCTGGGCAGAATTCAGATCCGACTTGGAAATCTGCTTTCAGGTGCTCCCATACACACTTAGCCTGAAAAAAAAATTGCGGGTCTGAATCGCGCTGTGGGCGGGGCTTAGCGCGCCTGAAACGATCGGATCTCTGAACTGCGCATGCGCAGTTAGAAAAGCTCTACCCCCCCCCCCCCCCCAAACCAGTGAGCGATCGGGCCTTTCCCACCCCCCTCACCACCAGAGATACATTTACCGGTCCCCCCCCCCCCCCCCCCCCCCCCCCAAACACCAGACAACGATCGGTCCTCCCCGCCCCACCCCCCACCAGACAATGATTGTCCCTCCCCGCCCCCCCCACTAGACAATGATCGCCCCCCCCCCCCCAAAACAATGATCGTCCCCCCCACACCAGACAACGATCCCACCCCCTCCCCCCCCCCCCCCCCCCCCCCCCTCACACCAGACAACGATCTGGCCTCACCCCACACCCACCCCCCCCAACTAGAGAATGATCTGACCCGCCTCCCCCCCCACCACCGATCTGAGTCAGAGAGCCATTGGAAGCACTAAACTCGCTCTTCAGCAGCTGGAGCGTCCGATTCAGACTTTTATTCAGCATGTTCATTTCGGCGCGATTCCGGATCGGCGAACACGGTGGTAAAGGGGGAAATGCTGATAAAGTTGGGCGGGCAGTTCATTAATTCAATTGAAATACATGCAAATACATTTAAATCGCCGTTGTGCCCATTTCGGGCGCGAAGCGGATCGTGGCCATTCCTGGGTTTCGGTAAAGTGGCCATCTGCGCGGGCGCGGATTGCGTTAATGGCCTCACACCCGACTTTACCACGTTTTGGCGTGACGCAATGGTAAAATAGGGCCCTTAGTGTTCAATTTTGGTCGCCACACTACCAGAAGGATGTGGAGTCTTTGGAGACGGTGCAGAAAAAAATTACCAGGATGTTGCCTGGTATAGAGGGCATTACAGTAAGAAGTTTAACAACACCAGGTTAAAGTCCAACAGGTTTATTTGGTAGCAAAAGCCACACAAGCTTTCGAAGCTCTAAGCCCCTTCTTCAGGTGAGTGGGAATTCTGTTCACAAACAGAGTTTATAAAGACACAGACTCAATTTACATGAATAATGGTTGGAATGCGAATACTTACAACTAATCAAGTCTTTAAGAAACAAAATAATGGGAGTGGAGAGAGCATCAAGACAGGCTAAAAAGATGTGTATTGTCTCCAGACAAGACAGCCAGTGAAACTCTGCAGGTCCACGCAACTGTGGGCATTACAAATAGTGTGACATGAACCCAATATCCCGGTTGAGGCCGTCCGCGTGTGTGCGGAACTTGGCTATCAGTTTCTGCTCAGCGACTCTGCGCTGTCGTGTGTCGCGAAGGCCGCCTTGGAGAACGCTTACCCGAATATCAGAGGCCGAATGCCCGTGACCGCTGAAGTGCTCCCCAACAGGAAGAGAACAGTCTTGCCTGGTGATTGTCGAGCGGTGTTCATTCATCCGTTGTCGCAGCGTCTGCATAGTTTCCCCAATGTACCATGCCTCGGGACATCCTTTCTTGCAGCGTATCAGGTAGACAACGTTGGCCGAGTTGCAAGAGTATGTACCGTGTCTTCTGAGGAGGTCCTCCTCAGAAGACAAACACGGACACAGTGGACAGAGTACCCTTCGTTGTCCAGTACTTCCCCGGAGCGGAGAAGCTACGGCATCTCCGCCGGAGCCTTCAACATGTCATTGATGAAGACGAACATCTCGCCAAGGCCATCCCCACACCCCCACTTCTTGCCTTCAAACAACCGCACAACCTCAAACAGACCATTGTCCGCAGCAAACTACCCAGCCTTCAGGAGAACAGTGACCAAGACACCACACAACCCTGCCACAGCAACCTCTGCAAGACGTGCCGGATCATCGACACAGATGCCATCATCTCACGTGAGAACACCATCCACCAGGTACACGGTACATACTCTTGCAACTCGGCCAACGTTGTCTACCTGATACGCTGCAAGAAAGGATGTCCCGAGGCATGGTACATTGGGGAAACTATGCAGACGCTGCGACAACGGATGAATGAACACCGCTCGACAATCACCAGGCAAGACTGTTCTCTTCCTGTTGGGGAGCACTTCAGCGGTCACGGGCATTCGGCCTCTGATATTCGGGTAAGCGTTCTCCAAGGCGGCCTTCGCGACACACGACAGCGCAGAGTCGCTGAGCAGAAACTGATAGCCAAGTTCCGCACACACAAGGACGTCCTCAACCGGGATATTGGGTTCATGTCACACTATTTGTAACGCCCACAGTTGCGTGGACCTGCAGAGTTTCACTGGCTGTCTTGTCTGGAGACAATACACATCTTTTTAGCCTGTCTTGATGCTCTCTCCACTCCCATTGTTTTGTTTCTTAAAGACTTGATTAGTTGTAAGTATTCGCATTCCAACCATTATTCATGTAAATTGAGTCTGTGTCTTTATAAGTTCTGTTTGTGAACAGAATTCCCACTCACCTGAAGAAGGGGCTCAGAGCTTCGAAAGCTTGTGTGGCTTTTGCTACCAAATAAACCTGTTGGACTTTAACCTGGTGTTGTTAAACTTCTTACTGTGTTTACCCCAGTCCAACGCCGGCATCTCCACATCATGACTAGAGGGCATTAGCCATGAGGAGAGGTTGGAGAAACTTGGTTTAAGACCATAAGACCATAAGACATAGGAGCGGAAGTAAGGCCATTCGGCCCATCGAGTCCACTCCACCATTCAATCATGGTTGATTTCAACTCCATTTACCCGCTCTCTCCCCATAGCCCTTAATTCCTCGAGAAATCAAGAATTTATCAATTTCTGTCTTGAAGACGCTCAACGTCTCGGCCTCCACAGCCCTCTGTGGCAATGAATTCCACAGACCCACCACTCTCTGGCTGAAGAAATTTCTCCTCATCTCTGTTCTAAAGTGACTCCCTTTTATTCTAAGGCTGTGCCCCCGCGTCCTAGTCTCCCCTGTTAATGGAAACAACTTCCCTACGTCCATCCTATCTAAGCCGTTCATTATCTTGTAAGTTTCTATCAGATCTCCCCTCAACCTCCTAAACTCCAATGAATATAATCCCACGATCCTCAGACGTTCATCGTATGTCAGGCCTACCATTCCTGGGATCATCCGTGTGAATCTCCGCTGGACCCGCTCCAGTGCCAGTATGTCCTTCCTGAGGTGTGGGGCCCAAAATTGCTCACAGTACTCCAAATGGGGCCTAACCAGTGCTTTATAAAGCCTCAGAAGTACATCCCTGCTTTTGTATTCCAAGCCTCTTGAGATAAATGACAACATTACATTTGCTTTCTTAATTACGGACTCAACCTGCAAGTTTACCTTTAGAGAATCCTGGACTAGGACTCCCAAGTCCCTTTGCACTTTAGCATTATGAATTTTGTCACCGTTTAGAAAATAGTCCATGCCTCTATTCTTTTTTCCAAAGTGTACGACCTCGCACTTGCCCACGTTGAATTTCATCAGCCACTTCTTGGACCACTCTCCTAAACTGTCTAAATCTTTCTGCAGCCTCCCCACCTCCTCAATACTACCTGCCCCTCCACCTATCTTTGTATCATCGGCAAACTTGGCCAGAATGCTCCCAGTCCCGTCATCTAGATCGTTAATATATAAAGAGAACAGCTGTGGCCCCAACACTGAACCCTGCGGGACACCACTTGTCACCGGTTGCCATTCTGAGAAAGAACCTTTTATCCCAACTCTCTGCCTTCTGTCTCACTGGAACGACGGCGGTTGAGGGGCGACCTGATAGAAGTCTACAAGATTATGAGGGGCAGAATGGATAGTCAGAAGCTTTTTCCCAGGGTGGAAGAGTCAATTACTAGGGGGGCACAGGTTTAAGGTGCGAGGAGCAAGGTTTAAAGGAGATATATGAGGCAAGTTTTTTAAACAGAGGGTGGTGGGTGCCTGTGACTTGCTGCCGGGGAAGGTAGTCAAAGCAGATATGGTAGTGGCTTTTAAGGGGAGTCTGGACAAATGCATGAATAGGAGGGAAATGGAGGGATATGGTCCCCGGAAGGGTAGGGGGTTTTAGTTAAGTCGGATAGAATGGTCAGTGCAGGCTTGGAGGGCCGAAGAGCCAGTTCCTGTGCTGTAATTTTCTTTGTTCTTTGTTTTTTGTTCTACTTATCAGAAGTGTAACAAGGTTGTGTGAGCTCCTGAATAGCTCTGGATAAATATTCCTCATGTAGTGTTGATAATGATCTCAGATTTGATTGTGCTGTCGGCCAAATCCTGCTGATGTAGCAGTGGGACAGTTAGACTCCGAGATCCCAGGATGTGAGGGAGCAATTAGCCAGAGTTCCCTTGCTTCGATATGATCTAGTGGCTCCAGCCACAAATTGTGTGTTTGAATTAGAACGATATTAGCTTGGCTGTGTCGCTGGCCTGCCAGCGTTCACGATCAGGCTTCACACTTGGAGATTGAGTGGGTATTTCAAGGCACTTGTGGATAATACTGGCAGGCGCCATTCCCTGCATTGTAACTGAAAGTATCTTGCTCTAGTTTACCTCATCTGTTTCCAAATTGTTTTCCCCCCTGCGGGCTCAATCCTTGTGCCTTGTCACAGATTCATTTGTCAGAGTAAAAAGAGAAAATGCCGGAATTATTCAGAAGGTCTGGTAACAGCAGCTGTGCAGAGAGAAACGGAGTTAAATTTTAAGTCAAGTATGACTCTTCAAAACTGAAGGATGGTAGAAATGTAAAAACAAGTTACTGTGGATGCTGGATTCTGAAACAAAAACAGAAAGTGCGGGAAAATCTCAACAGGTCTTACAGCATCTGTAGTGAGAGGATAGAGCCAAAGTTTCAAGTCTGGATGACTCTTCGTCAGGATAGAAATGTGATGGGTTATATGCAGTTGAAAACATGGAGTGATGAAGAACAAGTTGGAAGATCTGGGATCGGCACAGGGGTTTGCACTGCTGTCTCTCAGCACCAAGGGCCCGGGTTCAATTCGGGCCTAGAGTGACTGTGGAGTTTGCATGTTCTCCCTGGGTCTGCGTGAGTTTCCTCCGGGTGCTCCAATTTCATCCCACACTCCAAAGCTGTATGGATTAGATTGATTGGCCATGCCAAATTGCCCCTAGGGGTATAAACATGGGGTTATGGGGATAGGGCCTGAGTGGGATTGTTGTTGGTGCAGGCTCGATGGGACAAATGGCCTCTTTCTGCACTAGGGATTCTATGATTCAACTCGACTTTCCCACCTTATCCCCATAACCCTTGATTCCCTTACTGATTAAAAATCTGTCTGTCTCAGCTTGAATACAGCCTCTACTGCCCTCTGCAGTAAAGAATTCCACAGATTCACTATTCTCTGAGAGAAGGAGTCCTCTCCGTCAGTGTCTTAATTGGGCGATCCCTTACTCTTGAGATTATGCCTTCTGGTGCTGGACTCTCCCACAAAGGGAAGCAACCTTCAGCCTCTATCCTGTCAAGCCCCTGAGAATCCTATATGGCTCAATAACACCTCTCATTCTTCTAAACTCCAGAGAGTACAGATCCAATGTACTCAATCTCTCCTCATCAGAAAATCCCTCCATACTCATGGTCAACCTAGTGAACCTTCTCTAGACTGCCTCCAATGCCAATATATCTTGCCTTAGGTATGGGGACCAAAACTGTTCACAGTATTTCAGTTGTGGTCAAATTAGTGCCTTATATAGTTTTAGCAAGACTTCCCTATTTTCAAACTCCATATCCTTTGAAATAGAGACCAAAATTCCATTTGCCTTCCCTACAACCTGCTGAATTTGCATGCTGGCTTTTGTGATTTTTGCATGAGAATCCCCAAATCCCTCTGAGCTGTAGCTTTCAGCAATCTCTCTCCATTTAGATAATATTCAGCTCCTTTATTCTTGCTACCAAAGTGTGTCACTTCGCATTTTCCTACATTATATTCGATCTGCCAAGTATTTGCCCACTCACTTAACCTGTCTATATCTCTCTATAGACTCTTTCACTGCCCACCACGGGCAAGGAGCGGACAATGGGAAGGTCTGTTGATCACGGGCGGGATTTTACGGTTTCGTGATGAGCGAGGCCGTAAAGTCCCGCCCTTTGTGTCAGCCTCACCACTTGCCTTCCCACGTATTTTTGTGTCATCTGCAGACTTGGCGGTAGTACATTCGCTTTCCTTTTACAAATCATTAATATATATTGTAAATAATTGTGGCCCCAGCACTGATCCCTGTGGTACTCCATTAGTTAAAGGTTGAAAATGCCCCTCTTATCCCAACTCTATTTTCTATCAGTTAGCCAACCTGTAACTAGTGGTGTGCCGCCAGGATGAGCAATAAATGTTGGTCTTGCCCGCGATGTCCACATCCCATGAAAGAATAAATTAGAAGAAAAGAACTCCACATGCTGCTCAAAATTCATTAAGGTGGAGGCAAAAGGAGATCAAACTGATTCCTTTACTAAGCACAGATCATCCAGCATCAGAGAGGGTATAATGAATTTGTGGCAAGGAGGGGGATTAGAAGAAGACAAGTGAACAATTTAGTGTCATTCCCATAGCCTTTTCCTGGAACTCTGCACATTCTTTCTTTTTTCTGATAACAGTCTAATTCCCTTATGAATGTTTTGAATGATCCTGCCTCCACCACACTCTCAGGAAGTGCATTCCAGACATAAATCACCTGGTGCATGAAAATGTTTTACCTCATGTTGCTTTTACTTCTTTTACCAATTACTTCAAATTTGTGCCCCCTCATCCTTGATCCTTTTACTAGTGGGAACAGGTTTTTCCTATTTACTCCATCTAGATCATTCCTCATGATTTTGAATACCTCAAATCTCCTTTCAGCCTCTGATTCTCCAAGGAAAATAGTCCAAACCTCTCCAATCCAATTCCATAACTGAAGTTCCTCATTCCTGGAACCATTCCCAGAATGTTTTCTGCACTCTCTCCAATGCCTTCAACATCTTTCCTAAAATGCAGCACCTGGTCTTGGAAACAATACTCCAACTCTGGCTGAACTAGTGTCTTATACATAACCTCCTTGTTCTTCTGCAATATGCCTTATTAACAAAGCATAGGATACTGTATGCTTTTATAACTGCTCTATCAACTTGTCCTGCCACCTTTAATAACATGCATATCTACACCCAGGTCCCTCTGCTCCCCCTTTAGAGTTTGTACCCTTTATTTGTGGTGTTCCCACCAAAAATGAATCATTTCACATTTCTCCACATTGAACTTCATCTGCAACTTGTCCGTCCATTCCACCAACTTGTCTATGTCTGTTTGAAGTTGTACAACACTCCTCACAGTTTGTAATGCTTCCAAGTTCTATGTTATCCACAGATTTTGAAATTGTGTCCTGTACATCAAAATATGGTCATGAGTATTAACTAGGAAGAGCAAGGGTTGATCCCTGTGGAAACCACTACAAACCTTTCTCCAGCCTGAAAAACATCAATTAACCATTACTCACTCTTGCCTGTCGTTCAGCCAATTCCATTTCCATGTTGCTACTGTCCCTTTTATTCCATGAGCTGTAACTTTGCTCACAAGTCTTTTGAGTGGCACTGTATCAAATGCCTTTTCAAAGTCCATTTACACCATATCAACAGCATTGCTCTCAACAATCCTCTTTGTTACTCTTTTCCATCAACTTAGTTTAACATGTTTTTTTCTGAATAAATCCATGATGGCTTTACTTAATTAACCCACATTTGTCCATTTGATTGTTAATTTGATCCTGAATCACTGTTTCCAAAAGTCTCCCCATCACTGAAGTTAAACTGACTGGCATGTAGGTTCTGGGTTTATCTTTACACCCTTCTTTGAACAAGGATTGTGATGATTGCAATTCTGCAGTCCTGTGGCACCACACCAGAGTCTACGTAAGACAGAAAAATTATGGCCAGTCACCCGCAATTTCCACTCTCACCTCCCTCAGTATCCTTCGATGCTTCTCATACAGCCTTGGTATCTTATCAACTTGAAAAACAGATAACCCATCCAATACCACATCCTTTTTCATTTGAAACCTATCTAGTCTCTGAATTACCTCACCTTTTACCATGACTGGGGCAGCATCATCTTCCTTTGCAAACACAGATGCAAAGTATTAATTCGCACTTCAGCTATGCCATCTCCCCCAAGGGGCGGTATGATGGCTCAATGGTTAGCACTACTGCCTCACACAGCTCCAGGGACCTGGGTTCAATTCTGGCCATGGGTGATTGTGTGGAGTTTACATGTTCTCCCTGTGTCTGCATGGGTTTTCTCCGGATGCTCCGGTTTCCTCCCACAGTCCAAAGACGTGCAGGTTAGGTGGATTGACCATGCTAAATTGCCCCTTAGTGTCCAAAGATGTGCAGGTTAGGGGGATAGCGGGGTAAATGCGTGAAGTTGTGAGGATAGGGCAGAGGGTGGTCCTCAGTAAGATGCTCTGTTGGAGAGTCAGACTCAATGAGCCGAATGGCCTCCTTCTACACTGTAAGGATTCTATGATATGTAAATCCCCTTTTTGGTCCCTAATTGGCCTTACCGTTACTATTTAAATGCCTGTAGAAGACTTTGGAATTCCCTTTTATGTTGGCTACCAGTTTCTTTTTATACTTTCTCATTGTTTGTCTTATTTGCTTCTTCACCTGTCCTCTGAACCTTCTATATTCAGCGTGGTTATCAGTTGTATTTTCTACCTGACATGAGCACGCTTTTTCTTCTGCTATTTTAATTTTTTCTCTGTTGTCACCCATGGAGCTCTGGATTTGTTTGCTATGCGTTTCCCTTTCGATGGACTATACCTTGACTATCCCCAAATCACCTCTTCTTTTTTAAAGTAGCTCATTGATTAGCTACCAATTTTCCTGCCAATCTTTGACTCCAATTTATTGGGCCAAGATCTATTCTTAGCCAGTGAAGTTGGCTTTCCCCCAGTTAATTATTCTTACTCTTGACTGTTCTTTATCCTTTGCCACAGTCAGTCTAAAACATAGACTGACTTAAGTCATAGACTTTATAGAGGTCTATAAAATAATGAGGGGCATAGACAAGGTAGATAGTCAATATCTTTTCCCAAAGGTAAGGGAGCCTAAAATTAGAGGGCATAGGTTTAAGGTGAGGGGGAGAGATACAAAAGTGTCCAGAGGGGCAATTTTTTCAAACAGAGGGTGGTGAGTGTCTGGAACAAGCTGCCAGAGGTAGTAGTAGAGGCGGGTACAATTTTATCTTTTAAAAAGCATTTAGATAGTTACATGGGTACGATGGGTATAGAGGGATATGGGCCAAATGCGGGCAATTGGGATTAGTTTAGGGGTTTTTAAAAAAGGGCAGCATGGACAAGTTGGGCCGAAGGGCCTGTTTCCATGCTGTAAACCTCTATGACTCTATATGATGCAATGATCAGTGTTCACCAATGACACTTGGGTTTATTTGGCCTACAAGCCATTGACACTGCCACTATTCCAGTCTATATTTGGATAATTAAACTGCCTCATTAATAGTAATCTCTAATTTTTGTTCCTTTCTGTAATTTCTTTGCAAATTTCCACTTCTACATTTCCCACCTATTGGTGGCCTGTGGACTACATCGAACAATGTCATCGCACTTCTTCTGTTCCTGAGCTATTTTGTCCTTTATCCCTGTAAGATGTCCACTTTCTCCAGTGTTGCAATGCTCTCTTTTATCAGTACTGCCACCCCTTCCCCTTTTCTTCCTTTCCTATCTTTCCTGAACACCTTGGTTGGGATTTTACGGTCTCACTCGTTCCGAAACCATAAAATCCCGTCCGAGGTCAACGGTCCTTTCCATGGTCCGCCCCCTTGCCCGCTCCAATTCCCGTGATGGCTGGGATGGTAAAATTCCGGCCCTTGTATCCAAGGGTATCCAGTCTTGCCCTTCTCTGAGCCAGGTCTCTGTTGTAGCCATGACATCAAAGTTCCCCATGGCAATCCACATCTGTAACTCACCAATCTTATTTGTCACACTCCATGCGTTCGCACACATGCATATTAACCCTGATTTCAATTGTATTCCTCCCTCATTTACTCTGGCTCCTTCTATTAACTTACTATTCCCTATTCGTGCTATCTCTCCCATTATTCTGTGCCTTGTTACTCCTCTCTTAATATTATCTTCTGGTTCTCACACCCCTGCCGAGTTGGCTTAAAATCTCCCAATAACACTAGTAAAACTCTGGGACAGAGAAAGAAACTCTGTCGCATCTCTGTTAAGTTGCAACCTGTCGGATCTGTATAGGTGCCATCTCCCACAGAGCCATCCCAATGTCTCAAGAATCTCAAGGGGTGGCACAGTGGTTGGCACTGCTGCCTCACAGTGCCAGGACCTGGGTTCGATTCCGGCCTTAGATGACTGTGTGCAATTTGTATGTTCTCCCTGCGTGTGCGTGGGTTTCCTCCAGGTGCGCCAGTTTTTTCCCACCAGGGAGGCCACACATCATTCTGGATTTGCATCTGCAAACACAGAAATGCCTATCTATTTCCATAACTATTGAATCACCTATCACTTGTTTTTCCATGCTTTGTTATACCTCCTGTACAGCTGAACCACCTGTTTCAAATGCCATAGAATTGGTTCTGACTGCACTCTCCAGATGAATGATCACTCTCATCAGTATTCAATACTGAATACCGGTTGGAGAGTGGGATGCACTTGTAGGACACCTGCCTGTTCCTTTTTGACTGTCTGGTGGTCACCACTTCTCCTGAATATTCTTAAGCTGCAGGGTGACCATATCTATCAATGTACTGTCCACTTCACAGATGCACCACAGTGATGTCAGCTGCTGTTTAACTTCCACAACTTGGGGTTCAAGCTGCTGAAACTGACAGCACAAATGGTTATCTAGGACATGGGAAGCGTCCTGAATTCCCCACATTGCACAGGATGGACACTCTTGAAGTTGGAGCAGCCATGCTTTTTTCTCTTTTTATTCACTGATAACTTTGTTACTGCTTTTACTTGCACTGCTAATAACCCTTACCAATATTACTAGATTTACCATAAACCTTAGCAATATTGATAAGCCCTACTAATAATTATTATACTTTACTGGTCGGGTGGCACGGTGGCACAATGGTTAGCATTGCTGTCTCACAGCGCCTGGGACCCAGGTTCGATTCCTGGCTTGGGTCACTGTCTGTGTTGAGTCAGCACATTCTGCCCGTGTCTGCGTGGGTTTCCTCTGAGTGCTCTGGTTTCCTCCCACAGTCCGAAAGACGTGCTGGTTAGGTGCATTGGCCATGCTAAATTCTCCCTCAGGCTACCCGAACAGGTGCCGGAGCGACCAGAGAATTTTCAGAGTAACTTCATTGCAGTGTTAATGTAAGCCTACTTGTGACACTAATAAATAAACTTGAATAAAAGATACCACTCACTAACTACTCCCCTATTACTAATAGCAAATATTTTAAATGTTTTTTAAAAACTTTCAGTTTAGACTCAGTTCTGAAATAGTTCCCAATCACCTTACAACTTCCCTGAGATGTCACCGTTTGATTTTCTTTTTCTAAACCTGGTGTTTTCTAGAAGCTACCTTAATTAACCTCTCCTTCTCTGGCATGTTCATGACAGATCCACTGTCTCCTCTCTTTTAGCTAACTGTCGACCCTGAGTCGTGCTTTGTATTTATTTCCTTTCCCTCTCCGACATGTTTTTTCCAGGTTTGCCCTCTCTTCTCTCTCCCAGGTGATAGAGCAGAAAATTCATTCTGCTTTTCAGAGACATTTCCAGAGATGTGGATAGAATTCCATCAACGAGCAGGAGGGTGTCCACCGACAAAGTCACTGAATGCTGTAGACAACTAAGCAGCAGAGTAGCTACGCCCAATATCTAGAAAGAGAAACTAAGCCTCTCTCCCCTCTAACTTGTCCCATCTTCAAGCCTACCTGTAAAAACAACCTCTGGGCAAATCAACTCTAGGAACCATCTGATCTTCACTTCAGTTTGAGTATCAAATTTCACCAGAATAGAGACGGAGTTAAATTTCATTTTGTAATTACTCTTTTACTTTCAACTGTGCCTAGTTTTTGTGTGTACATTAGTGTGGGTGATTCACATGAGTGAGATGTCAAGTTTTCATTAACCTCCAGGGCAGTTGTCTAAGAAATAAATGAAACTTTAATTTAGAAATACAAAAGCTTGCTGCTGCGTCACTTAAATTGACTCCTGGGGTAAGAAGACATACATATCCATACGTTATTAAATTGTTCATGGACAATAAAAGGTAACATCTTAAAATTGTCCATGACACACAAATACAGCTTTCAAAATATTTCAAACTTCAGCAAAAAAAAGGTTGTGCCACCAGGATATGCAGATAATGTTTAAGTTACCTTAAGAATGCAAATGTAACAGAAATGTTCCAGAAAGTATTTGATAATGTGCCACATCAAGGTTATTGCGGAAAATAAAAGCTCATGGTGTAGGGGGTAACATATTGGCATGGAAGGAAGAGTAACTGGCTAATGGGAAACAGAGTAAGCATAAATGTGTCACTTTCTGGTTGTTCAAGATGTAATGGGTGGTGTGACACAGGGATCAGTGCTGGGGCCTTGATATTTCTATATAAATAACTTGAATGAAGGGACAGAAGATATGGTTGCTAAAATTTGTTGATGACACAAGATAGGAAAGAAAGTATGTTATAAAGAGGATATAAGGGGGCTACAAAGAAATGTAAATAGATTAAGTGAGTGAGCAAAGATCTGTCAAATGGAGAAAACTGGAAAAAGTGAAATTGCCCATTTAGGCAGGAAAATAGAAAGGAAGCATATTATCTAAATGGTGAGAGATTGCAGAGCTCTGAGATGCAGAGGGATCTGGGTGTTCTAGTGCATTAATCACAAAGATTAGTTTGCAGGTACAGAAAGTAATTAGGAAACAAATAGAATGTTATCATTTATTGCAAGGGGAATTGAATACAAGAATAGTGAGGTCATACTTCAGTTTTACAGAGCATTGGTGAGACCACAGCTGGAGTACTGTGTACAGCATTGATCTCCTTATTTAAGGAAGGATGTAAATGTATTGAAAATTCAGAAAAGGTTTGCTAGACTAATATCTGGAATGGGAGTGTTGTATTATGAGGAAAGGTTGGAGAGGCTAGGCTTGTATCCACTGGAGTTTAAAAGAGTAAGACTTGATTGAAACATATAAGGTCCTGAGGGGTCTGGACCAGGTGGATATGGAGAGGATGTTTCCTCTTGTGGGGGAATCTAGAACTAGTAGTCAAGGCTTTTTACTCTTATGTGAGGAATAAAAGAATGACCAGGGTGAGGTTAGGGCCGGTCAAGGACAGTAGTGGAAACTTGTGTATGGAGTCAGTAGAGATAGGCGAGGTGATGAATGAATACTTTTCTTCAGTGTTCACCAAGGAGAGGGGCCATGTTTTTGAGGGAGAGAAGGTGTTACAGGCTAATAGGCTGGAGGAAATAGATGTTCGGAGGGAGGATGTCCTGGCAGTTTTGAATAAACTGAAGGTCGATAAGTCCCCTGGGCCTGATGAAATATCTCCTAGGATTCTTTGGGAGGCAAGGGATGAGATTGCAGAGCCTTTGGCTTTGATCTTTGGGTCCTCACTGTCCATGGGAATGGTGCCAGAGGACTGGAGAATGGCGAATGTTGTTCCTCTGTTTAAGAAAGGGAATAGAAATGACCGTGGTAATTATAGACCGGTTAGTCTTACTTCGGTGGTTGGTAAATTGATGGAAAAGGTCCTTAGGGATGGGATTTACGACCATTTAGAAAGATGTGGATTAATCCGGGATAGTCAGTATGGATTCGTGAAGGGCAAGTCGTGCCTCACAAATTTGATTGAATTTTTTGAGGAGGTAACTAAGTGTGTTGATGAAGGTAAGGCAGTTGATGTCATATACATGGATTTTAGTAAGGCGTTTGATAAGGTCCCCCATGGTCGGCTTATGATGAAAGTGAGGAGGTGTGGGATAGAGGGAAAGTTGGCCGATTGGATAGGTAACTGGCTGTCTGATCGAAGACAGAAGGTGGTGGTGGATGGAAAATTTTCGGATTGGAGGCAGGTTGCTAGCGGAGTGCCACTGGGATCAGTGCTTGGTCCTCTGCTCTTTGTGATTTTTATTAATGACTTAGAGGAGGGGGCTGAAGGGTGGATCAGTAAATTTGCTGATGACACCAAGATTGGTGGAGTAGTGGATGAGGTGGAGGGCTGTTGTAGGCTGCAAAGAGACATAGATAGGATGCAAAGCTGGGCTGAAAAAAATGGCAAATGGAGTTTAACCCTGATAAATGTGAGGTAGGACTAATTTAAATGTGGATTACAGGGTCAAAGGTAGGGTTCTGAAGACTGTGGAGGAACAGAGAGATCTTGGGGTCCATATCCACAGATCTCTAAAGGTTGCCACTCAAGTGGATAGAGCTGTGAAGAAGGCCTATAGTATGTTAGCTTTTATTAACAGGGGGTTGGAGTTTAAGAGCCGTGGGGTTATGCTGCAACTGTACAGGACCTTGGTGAGACCACATTTGGAATATTGTGTGCAGTTCTGGTCACCTCACTATAAGAAGGATGTGGAAGCGCTGGAAAGAGTGCAGAGGAGATTTACCAGGATGCTGCCTGGTTTGGAGGGTAGGTCTTATGAGGAAAGGTTGAGGGAGCTGGGGCTGTTCTCTCTGGAGCGGAGGAGGCTGAGGGGAGATTTAATAGAGGTTTATAAAATGATGAAGGGGATAGATAGAGTGAACGTTCAAAGACTATTTCCTCGGGTGGATGGAGCTATTACAAGGGGGCATAACTATAGGGTTCGTGGTGGGAGATACAGGAAGGATATCAGAGGTAGGTTCTTTACGCAGAGAGTGGTTGGGGTGTGGAATGGACTGCCTGCAGTGATAGTGGAGTCAGACACTTTAGGAACATTTAAGCGGTTATTGGATAGGCACATGGAGCACACCAGGATGATAGGGAGTGGGATAGCTTGATCTTGGTTTCAGATAAAGCTCGGCACAACATCGTGGGCCGAAGGGCCTGTTCTGTGCTGTACTGTTCTATGTTCTATGTTTAAAATAAGGGGTTGCCCATTTCAGAAAGAGATGAGAAGAGTCTTTGGAACTCTCTTCCTGAAAAGGCAGTGGAAACAGAGTCTTTGAATCTTTTTAAGGCAGAACTGGATAGATTCGTGATTAACAAGGGGGGGGGTGAAAGGTTATCAGGAGTAGGCAGGAAGGTTGGGTTGAGGTTACAATCAGATCAGCCATGGTCTTATTGAATGGTGGAGCAGGCCTACTACTGAGTGGCCTACTCCTCCGAATTTGAATGTTCATGATGTAAATTGACATAATCTGGAATTCTATGTACGTTCTCCCCTTCTACCATAATGTTTGGCAGAGGACAGGCAAAATCAATTAAATACAGTTTGTTGTACTGTTTTCATAGTTTCCTCTGGTCTATATTGGCGGTAGATCCTGAGAATGTTCTCCCTAATCTGTGGTATAAAAGGTTTATAACAAATATTAGCTTGGCAGCTTTTAGAGCAGTTTTAATTCCTTTGTCAATTAGTTTAATTTTTTTGATTAACTGAGATTATTTTCTCCACCATTGCAGTCAAAAGGGAAAAAACCTCTCTTTGTACAGTTAGTGCTGGAAAACATCTGGAGTCTGTATGAGGCTGTAGTTGTCAGAAGGTAAGAATGTTTCTTATGCCATTATGTAGCTTTTATACACATATAAATATGGATGATTGCTATCTATAACAGCCTTGATAACATACAAAGCAGTCTGGAAATATTACATTGTGAGATCATGGTGTTGGATGCAGGGATTGAGACTTGTCCTTTTTTGCATCTTATTTTACATACTGGTTAGTGCGTGTCCCTAGCTAAATCCTATGTTCCATTTGAAGAAATCATTTTAAAACATCACAACTTTTGCGATCTCTAACTCCAAGTCCTGAATTGCAAAATCATAGAATCTCTACTGTGCAGAAAGAGGCCATTCGGCCCATCGAGCCTGTACCGACAACATTCCCACCCAGGCCCTATCCCTGTAACTCCACACATTTACCCTGCTAATCCCCCTGACACCAAGGGGTAATTGGGCATGGCCAATCAACCTAACCCACACATCTTTGGACTGTGGGAGGAAACCGGAGCATCCAGAGGAAACCCACTCAGACACGGGGAGAACGTGCAAACTCCACATAGACTGTGACCCAAAGCCGGAATTGAACCCGGCTCCTTGGCATGGAGCAGCAGTGCTAGCCACCGTGCCACCCTAATTCAATTTCATCTGGCTAATAGGCTGAATATCCTCTGTATGGTATTCCTGTTCCTGCATATGGAATCAACCACTGTGCAAAATTTCCACTGAGCAGAAGTTTGCAAGTTGACTTGGCTTCTGAAATTCAGTAATGTTGTATCATAGCAATATAATCAATGTTGCTATCAATTTTAACATGCATTACTATGCATTTGTTGTCCACTAACTCTGCTTTGATCACTTCCTGGTTGTTTTACACATTTTTCATTGAATCCTTTGCTGTAGCACTAGCTTTGCATAAGTATCAATCATGCCTGTTCTATTAAAGTGCATTTGAAAATTAAGGACAACCCCTTCAATTGCCACTTGAACAAAGCCGTCATGCAGTGTCAGTGCGGAAACGTGTTGCATATATTAACTGCCAGCAACAATTTAACCAGAATGAGCAACCTGTAGATTCATATTGACTATCATAGAAACCATAGAAACCCCACAGAGCAGAAAGAGGCCATTCGGCCCATCGAGTCTGCACCGACCACAATCCCACCCAGGCCCTACTCCCACATCCCTACATATTTTACCCACTAATCTCTCTAATCTACGCATCCCAGGACACTAAGGGGCAATTTGTAGCATGGCCAATCAACCTAACCCGCACATCTTTGGACCGTGGGAGGAAACCGGAGCACCCGGAGGAAACCCACGCATACACGAGGAGAATGTGCAAACTCCACACAGATTCATTTGTGTAAATCCATGAAGGTCAGAATGGATTCATATCCAGATGAAGCACCACTTGTTTGTTTTGAGATAAGTGATGGAGAAATATCAGGATGGCCAATGGAACAAGGACGATTGAGTTCATCGATCTAGAGAAGGCTTTTGGTCAGGTGCCTGGGGAGGAAGTCTGGAGAGGTGCTAGAATTTGTGGAGTACCTGAGAAGTACATATGACTATTGGAGGATATTGTCCCAGAAGTACAGACAGATGTATCTGCCTGCCTCAGATGCATCTGTCCATGACGATATCAGTAGGAGTGACAATCCCACTGTCCTTGGGGAGGCGAAGGCACATCTTCACATTGAAGATATCCACCATTGTGTTGTGTGACACTACCACCTTGCTAAATGGGATAATTTTTAAATAGATCAGGCAACTCGACTGCGCATCAACAAGGCACCATAGGCCATCAGCAGTAGAATTGTACTCAACCACAATCTGTGCCCTCATGGTCCAGCATATTCCCTCTCTGCTATTCTCATCAAGCCAGGGAATGAACCCTGGATCTATGAAGAATGCAGGAGGGCATGCCAAGAGCAAGAGCAGACATACCTAAAGTTGCAGTGTGAACCTGGTGAAGCTACAACACAGGATAACTTGTGTGCCAAACAGCAGAAGCAGCAAGTAATAGACAGAGCTAAGCGATTCCGCAACCAGTGAATCAGATCTAAGCTCTGCAGTCCTGCCACATCCAACAATGAATTTGATTTGATTTATTATTGTCACGTGTATTAGCATACAGTGAAAAGTATTGTTTCTTGTGCGCTATACAGACAAAGCATACCATTCATAGAGAAGGAAAGGAGAGTTACAGTCATAGCTAAGGTGTAGAGAAAAATCATCTTAATGCGAGGTAGGTCCATTCAAAAGTCTGATGGCAGCAGGGGAGAAGCTGTTCTTGAGTCGATTGGTACATGACCTCTCAGACTTTTGTATCTTTTTCCCAACAGAAGAAGGTGGAAGGGAATATGTCCAGGGTGTGTGGGGTGCTTAATTATGCTGGCTGCTTTGCCGAGGCAGCAGGAAGTGTAGACAGAGTTAATGGATGGGAGGCTGGTGTACGTGATGGATTGGGCTACGTTCACAACCTTCTGTAGTTTCTTGCAGTCTTGATCAGAGCAGGAGCCATACCAATGCCAGTGGACAATTAAACAACTGACTGGAGGAGGAGGCTCCACAGTTTGCACATTTTTCTCGTGTCTGTGTGGGTTTCCTCCGGGTGCTCCGGTTTCCTCCCACAGTCCAAAGATGTGCGGGTTAGGTTGATTGGCCAGGTTAAAAATTGCCCCTTAGAATCCTAAAATGTGTAGGTTAGAGGCATTAGTGGGTAAATATGTGGGGGTAGGGTCTGGGTGGGATTGTGGTCGGTGCAGACTCGATGGGCCGAATGGCCTCCTTCTGCACTGTAGGGTTTCGATGATTTCTATGAGATATCCCTATCCCCAATGATGAAGGAGCCCAGAAATCAGTGAAACAGATAAGGTTGAAACATTTGCAGCAATCTTCAGCCAGAAGTGGATGATCCATGTTGGCCTCCTCCAGAGGTCCCAAGCATCACAGTTGCCAATCTTCTTCCAATTTGGTTCACTCCACGTGATCTGAAGAAATAGCTGAAAGCACTGGAAACTGCAAAGACAATATTCCTGACAATATTCCGGCAATAGTACTAAAGACCAGAGCTCCAGAACTTGCTGTGCCCCTAGCTATGCTATTCTAATACAGCTACAACACTGGCATCTACTTGGCAACGTGGAAAACTGCCCAAGTGTGTCATGAACACACGAGTAAGCATCTCCACATCATGAACACACGAAGCAGGGCAAATCCAATCTTGCGAATTACTGCCCCATCAGTCTACTCTTGATCACTCTTGATATTCTTGATCTTGGGCTGGCACAGTAGCACAGTGGTTAGCACTGCTGCCTCGCAGCGCCAGGGACCCAGGTTTGATTCCCGGCTTGGGTCACTGTCTTGTGGAGTCTACACATTCTCCCTGTGTCTGCGTTGATTTCCCCCGGGTGCTCTGGTTTCCTCCCACAGACCAAAGATGTGCAGGTTAGGTGAATTGGCCATGCTAAATTCTCCCTCAGTGTACCCGAACAGGTGCCGGAGTGTGGCGACTAGGGGATTTTCACAGTAACGTCATTGCACTGTTACTGTAAGACTACTTGTGACTAATAAATAAACTTTAACTTTATCATCAGTAAAGTCATGGAAGGGATCATCAACATTCAAGTGGCACTTAGTAATGATCTGCTCACAGATGCTCAGTTTGGATTCTGTCAGGGTCAATCAGCACCTGATCTTAGCCTTGGTTCAAAATTGGGACAAAAGAGCTGAATTCTGGAGGTGAGGTGAGAGTGACTGCCCTTGACATTAGGGCAACATCTGACTGACTATGTGATCAAGGAGTCCTAGCAAATCTAGAATAAATGGGAATGTGTGGGTGGGTCGGGGGGCTACCATTGATCAGAAACTGAACTGGACTAGCTGTGTACTCTATAATTACTGTGGCTACAAAAGCAGGTCAGAGGCTGGGAACCTTGCGGTGACTAACTCACCTCCTGACTCCCCAAAGCCTGTCCATCATTTACAAGGCACAAGTCAATATGATGGAATACTCTTCACTTGCCTGGATGTTTGCAGCCCCACCAACACTCAAGAAGCTTAACATCAGCCAGGACAGAGCAGCCCACTTGATTGCTACCCCTTCCTCCAACACTGACGAATAGTGGCAGAGGCGTCTAGCATCTACAAGATGCACTGCAAGAGCTCACTAAGGCTTCTTAGGCATCACCTTCCAAACCCATGACCACTACCATCTAGAAGTACAAGGGCAGCAAATACCTGAGGACACCATCACCTGGAGGTTCCCTTCCAGGTCTCATGCCATCCTGACTTGGAAATATATCACTGTTACTGTCACTGGGTCAAAATCCTGCAACTCCCTCCCCAGTAGCACTCTTGGTGTACCTACCCTCAGAGACTGCAATGGTTCAAGAAGGCAGCTCACCACCACTAGGGATGGGCAATAAATGCTGGCATAGCCAGAGGCACTCACATGCCTTAAATGAATTTTAAAAAACGCCACCTACTTCTTGGCTACAATTTTGGGTTGATTTTCTTGGAAGTAAATGTTCAGGTTTGCAGCATGGAGGAGTTTGTTTCTTGTAGCCAAAACATGACCTGTACCTTGACAATTCATTAATTATTACACATTGGTTTATCTATGTGGCTAGTTCAAAGGAATTCTCTTAATACAAGTATGCACAAACCAAATTATTGATATATGAAAAAGAAAAGGTTGCATAGGATTCATATTTCATCTTGGAGCTTAGCAGTGGTTTTATGTGACATTTTATTGAAGGGTAAAGAAGTTTATGTATTCTGGCTGTGACATTTTTGTACTGCACATGAAGCATTGATGCTAAAAATAATAAAATATTTGTGTGCTATTATATATGTTCATTATGAATAATAGTCGAGTCTGACAGCAGAAATTTTTGTGGCTCATACTCATAATAGTGAACTGTTCTGCTTCAGTAACAAGTATGTAATGAAGATTGGCAGCCACTGTCTAAATGCTTAATGCAAACAAAACCTTCTTTTGTTAAAAGCTTGCACAATTATAAGGACAGTATTTTATGGCATGATTTTCTGTACATCGCATTTGTAATTACTTCAGATATTGTAGTGTTGCTGTAGTGGTGAGTGGATAATGCAAGTTTGCAATGCAATGGCTTGGTCTTTTCACCCCTGTCGATTGTGTATAATGACGAGTCCAAATGATAGCAATAATGTCCAGAAGTGT